>NW_004949156.1:1353311-1378843 GCF_000317375.1 Microtus ochrogaster
CAGGTTCCCTATCTTCAGCTGCCCCAGGAACTAACTGGGGACCTCTCCTTAGGCACCTGGAAGCCCCTCTAGGTCCAAGTCTCTACCCAACCCTACAATGGCTCCCTTAATTAAGATATGTGCTTCAAGGCAGGGTTTTTCTATGTAGGCCAAGATTTCTTGAACTCGGGCATCTGCCCGGCTCTGCCTTACAGAGTGCTAGGATTAAAGGCCTGTGCCACCATGCCCAGCTTAGAAATACACTTTCTGTTTCCTTCTGTAGATAACACACACATATTAAACTATGCTCTTCTTAATATATTATTAATAAAATAGATGTAGTATTCTGTTCATTGACACTGTCACCCTTTTTACTAAGCTGAGAGCTTTTTTTCCCCCTTCCTTTTTGTAGAGAAGCTGACTGATAGATTGTGAGTAAAACTTCATTCTGTGAAAAATTATCTTGGGACCTATAGAAGACAGAACCCAGAAATAAATGTAGGCTGGCTAATATCAGCAACTAATGGCCTTTAAATCAAAGTGGACAAGCATTCAAAGTTTTATAAATGTGAATTCAGTCTTACAACTTTACAAACAACTTGTTATGCAAATGAGAAATTAATATTTTCATCTTAGGTACAGAAAGGATGAGTTATTTTATAGGCTGACACATTATAGCAGTGTATGGCATGTGATTTCTTAATTCAGCTTTTGGACTGCTGTCATTTTTTATATTAAAAAATTATATCCATATTTTCTAACTTCTAGGACACCATCAATTTCAGACGTACATGTCTATATGTCAGGTTGGTTTAGAAGTAGCTGAATCTTAAGATCCCAGGATCCAGGAACTGCTGTAATGGGGGGAAATGAGACCCGACTATATTCTGGAAAATTAGCTTTTTATTAGATTCTTCTGTCGGTTAAATGAATTCATGAGTTCTTTTGTTCAAATAGGGAGGAATTAGAAGTCCTTAAGCCCAAGGAATAGGCTTGGAAATGAGCCTTTGTACTTTATTCTCTGTCTCTGTCAGGAAAGGGATTCTGTGGAGGGGAAAGGCTTGGCTTTAGTCTGCCTCCTAAATAAATGGGAAACAAGTTATATTTGGAAGATGAAAATGTTAAATTAGAGATTTTTACTTGTAAGGTGCTACATCTTTTTCATTTCTTATTTAATACAAATTTTAAAGTATATATATATATGATCAGCTATATAATGATTATATATATGACATAATCCCCAAACCACTCATAACTTGGAGTTTGAGACAAATTAAAGCCACATAAAGAATTTCCTTCCTGATTGTCTCTTGAATCCCTCAGCAGTCAGGGACGAACATTTCCTGACGAGGAAAGATTTAGATCTCTATGAACTTACCCTTGGGGCTGTGCTCCAGAGTTTATTTGTAAGGTAGTTGCTTTCAACTTGGAATAAAATGTGTTATAAACAGTGGTCATAGGTCCTCAAGTCAGATCCTTCCTTGACCATCAGAATGCCTGTTAGTCTTTTATCGCATGACAGAACTCAGCTAGCTGTTTCTGTAGGAACAAAGACTTCTTTTCTGAGAACTCATTCACTGCAGGCATTTCTAAGGAAGAAAGGCGAAATATTTCATCATTTGTGCTCCAGCTACTGTCCTTGTCTCTGTGCCACCCCAGGGGCCACCTTTTCTCTCCCTATGGTCCTACTTTTTTTCTTTGCAAGGATTTCTCTGATGGCTCAGTTGCTCCCCACACATCTCATCCTTTGACCTGCCCTGATTCATGCTATTTCTAGGGTCATGTCTATGACCCTCATGCTGATTGGATTATCAGCTATATTAGTCAGTTCTCTGTTCTTGTAATCAAATACTTGACTTGGACTACTTAGGTAAAAAGATTTATTTTGGTTTTGTTTGCTTTTTTATGGATATAGGGTTTTATATATCATAGGCGTGCCTTGTATTTATACTATAGCCAAGGCTGGACTCAATCTCACCATCCTCCTACTTCAGCCTTTCTAGGACTGGTATTACAAACCACTGCCACCACTCCTGGCTTAAGACATTTACTTTGGCTCACAGTTATGGAGATTCAAGTCAAAGATCAGAAAGACTAATCTAGTGATGGGAGCACATTGTGACCATACTGTGTGACAGATGAAATCACCAAAAACAGACCAGGAGAGAGGCAGAAATAGACAGACAAAAAGAGACAGAGACAGAGGGAACATGTATATGAAAAGAGAAACAAAGAAGCAAAGAAATGGGATATGGTCCTGTTGTAAGGAAGTCTACTTGTTGGTTCCCGGCCACTTAGCCCCGAAGTAATCACAGAGAAACTGTATTAATTGAATCACTACTTGGCCGATTAGCTCTAGCTTCTTATTGGCTATTTCTTACATCTTAATTTAACCCATTTCTATTAATCTGTGTATTGCCACGCGGCTTACCAGCTAAGGTTCTGGCATTTGATCTCTGGTGGGGGCTACATGGCTTCTCTGTACTCTGCCTTCTTCCTTCCAGCATTCAGTTAGCTCTATTCCCTGTGCAGGCCCAAAACAGTTTCTTTATTAACCATTGATATTCACAGCATACAGAGGGGAATCCCACATCATGGTTCCATGTCTCTGTCAAATATGAGATAAGCAAAGTTAATGGTGGAAACTTTGACATGATCACTAAAAATTGCAAGGGGAATGAATCTATTATTGGGCAGAGAAACTCAAGAATGCGTGTGATCCTTAAGCAAACTCTTCCAATGGGACTGGTGAAGGGAGAGATGCTGCGGTTTGTGTCAGTAGCGCCTTGGGGTTTAGTTGGTGAAGGCTTGAGATGAGGTAGAAGAATGATGGAATGGAGCAATGCTGAGCATGTGTGACCTCTAGGTTCCTAAACCCTGAGGTCAGTCACATGATTGAGTAGGGAGGAAGGCAGTCGTGAAAAGAAAGTAGAGAACGAGGAAGATGGGCCACGGGACTTCTTTTCTAGATTCAGGGATGTTGTACAGATACACAGAAATATGAAAATGGAACTTTTGGCGTATCCTTTGTTCTGTGTCAGAGGACAGGGCAATCTGATATCTAATGATGTGTAAAGTAAAGATCCTGCCATTAATTAAATTCCATAATAACTGTAGTTCGTAAGTAATTGGTCATTTTGTAACTTATGATTTATAAATTAGTGACTTTAGCAAGATCTAATCCCTAGTATTTAGTTTCCAGAAAAATTCAAATATAGCTCTGCACATAAAGCATTATTGTCAGTCACATACTTTATTTATATATGGCACACTATGCCTAGTCCTTTGGATGTATGGACAGTTCAAGGTACTCAGCTTTTCTTTCCTCACTGAGAGTATGCAAAATATAGGAATGAAACTATTTTAGTATTTTCCTACATCTTAATTATCATATTATGTATTATCTTACACTAATTATTCATGGTTAAATAGGCAACAGATTTTCTTCTTCCAGTTATCAACAATAACAATAACAACAAAAACATTTATTTTCCTTAATAAGATTAAAGTGTGAGTACTAGCCTACAGCAGAAATCTTGTAAAGATTTTGTTTTGTTTTGTTTTGCAATAAATTTTCTTTTTCTATGACAATTTAGGCCAAACTTATATTCATTTGGCATCCATTTTATTCATGAAGATATTGGAAGAGATTATTAAGGAAAGTATGCTGATATTGAGAATAAGGGGGGAATGTAGGCAGGAGTGCTAATCATTCATCAGAACTTGAAACTTATACTATCAGATAAAGATTAGATTAAAATGTTAGAGTTATAGCTATCTGTCTGTCTGTCTATTTACTTAGTTACATATTTGGTTTGGCTATCTTTGGATTCATGATGTAGATCAGGATGGCCCGAAGCTCAGAGACCCACTTGCCTCTACTTGCTGGTCCTGAGATTAAGAAGGCAATGTCCTGTCACCTTCATGTAGGGTTTCAGAGCTGAAGGTGCACTTCAGTGATAGAACCTGTACTTATCATATCTGGGCCTCTTGGTCCAGTCCCTAGTACAAACAAACAAACAAGCAAACAAATCCATACATAAATCTAAAGTCCAAAACAGAAACACATGAATAGTTGAAAGTCACCAGAATTTTTTCTTCGAATAATACTATCAGAAGGTGAAATACTATTTGATTTCAAACATGTGTGTGCTGTCGTAGAGATTAGCATGTGCATATGTCTAAAGAGTGAAGTGAAATTTGGTTAATTGTAAGTTTTCATTCACATCTAGAAAAATAACTTGTATATTTTTAATTTTGAATACTTATCTTAAATCTAGGGAAAAATCGGACTTGTGTATATCCCATTCAAAAGTGATGGCTAAGGACTCTGGCTGCACCTCAGTGGTGATGTAGTGCTGGCCTAGTATAAGCAAGAGCCTGGGTTTCATTCATACCTCCCCAATCTACTTGTTTCTAGAAACATATCCTGCCTACTACTCATAAAAGAATTTCAAGCATTAATTAACTGATACGCTGACCTGCCTCAGTGTCGCCATTTAGTTTCTAGGCTAGGGGCTTTGAAACAGACCCTTGATCCCTTCTTTTCTCTGTTTCAAGAAGGACTGCAGAGGATAAGTGAACCTCTCCCCTTAGCCTAAGCAGAAGTGTTGAGATGGACACTAGACAGCCCTGAAAATAGTGAAAGAGTCCTTTGGTGTTAACAGGAACCAGGACCTCTGTGTGTTCTCCTATACCAATTTAAGGCAATGACTTCATTGTTTATTTTCTGATTATGGGAATAGACGGTAGGACCTTGCACATGCTTGGCAAGCATTTTACAAGGGAGATAAATCCTTAGTCCCAGCGGTCCAGGATGAGGGCTAGGAAGAGAAATTACTTACATCTCTGAGATTGTCTTTTAATTTGGTCTGGTAACTTCTTCCCTTCAGATAGCTTCTTATACATTGGCCAAAGCTGTTTGTTTGCATGTCATTACCTGCCTGTATTAGTAAACTGAAATTATCTAGCCTTTGCAGTAGAGAAAGGTTAGAGCAAAAGAATTCAGGAAGGGATGTTGTGATAACCCAGTCAGCTACAGTATGTGCTGCAATCAATTGAACATGAACTGCCTTTCTCGCTAGTAAGCGCTCTCTTTAGCAAATTGTTTCTTTCTCCCTTTAATTCAGTTCTTTGATTCCCGAAGGTAATCTTCGTACCTGTGTTAGGCATGTGTCCACAAGGATGATTCAGATCAGGCTATAAGAAATAAGAGAAGAATTCTAATGATTCACCCGTAGCAGTGGAAAATTAGATTATTTGAAGAAAAATAAAATGTAGAATTGATGTCACCAACACATTAAGCCAAACAAAAGCCAGAATGAAGATCTTTTACAATTTAATGTTGTTAAACCCTTAGCAAGCACCACCATTTTATTTGTCCTAGACATCAGGGCTAAATTAAAGCAGTATAATGTTTTCAGCAGTCTCCCTTTCCTTCACTCATCTCTTCTCCTTCCTCTTCCTCTTCCTCTCTCTCTCTCTCTCTCTCTCTCTCTCTCTCTCTCTCTCTCTCTCTCTCTCTCTCGGTTTTTCCAGACAGGGTTTCTCTGTGTAACAGTCCTAGCTGTCCTGGAACTCACCCTGTAGACCAGGCTGGCCTCAAACTCACAGAGATCTATCTGCTTCTGCCTCCCTAGTGCTGGGATTAAAGGCTTGTGCCATCACGGCCCTGTTCCTCCTTTGATTTCTGAGAGGGTCTATCTATATAGCCCTGGCCAGTCTGTAACTCACTTCTGTAGACCAGGCTGACCTTGAACTCAAAGATCTGCTGCTTCCTGAGTGCTCTGTCTAAAAGTGTGTGCCCCTACACCTGACTTCATCTTCTTATGAAGCGAACATGACAAGGTTGGAGACAGAGTATAGTGGTTGCACTGGCTTCTCTTTCAGAGAACCCAGGTTCCATTTCTAGCACCCATATGACAGCTAACAACTGGCCTCTGCAGGCATTACACACATGTGATTCACAGACATACAACCAGGCAAGACAGTCATACACATAAAAATAAAAATCTCAAAAAAACAGAAATATGCCTTTAATTCATACACTCAGGAAGCAAAGGCAGGTATGGACCCACCATCCCCTGCCTTCCCCCAAAAAACACAATGAAAAGAAAATATGATTTCCAATGTGTTCTATCAGTCACTGTAATTTTATCAGTATTGTATCAGATTAGATTTTTATTATATATTCAGTATTTAAGCTTACCTCAAATAAGCCTTGTGGGCTTAGACATTAATCACTGTTTTATAAATAACACAGCTTATATGGAAATTTTTCAGTTCTATCAACTTTAAAAATGTTCACTGGAATACTGCCTATTCCACCCTGGAAGTTCCCTTTACGTGGCAATCTGTGTTTTGGTATGGATTCTTTTCCCTGACCAAATTTTAGGAAGGCTTCTGTGTCTTCTCCTCAGCCCATCTGTGTACTTCCTGACAAAATCCAGAATCCTGCTCAGGCATTTTAGCATTCTCAGTATCTGATGAGGGTTTTCCTTCCTCTTCTACTCGGCTGGGTGATGCTGATCACCCTGCCCTGACTTCACTAAGAATCATGCTATTTAGGGTGAGTTAGAATTTCTTATCTCTGATATTTCCTATTGGGAAATTTCCAACTGCAGTCTCGCACTGTGCTCAATGGCTGGAAATTCCTTCATGTTCTTGCTGATATTCAGACTTGAACTGGGTTTTTTGTTTAGATCTCCCCTTTCTATTTGCCCAGATGAACTTTTTTATTTCCCACCTGTGCTATTGTCTAACTCCATCTTTACTCTGATATTCTCATGAATATGGGGTCCCCGGAGCAATGACTTTTTTTTTTCTCACCTTAGTGAGAAGGGATCTGCGGTCCCAGAAAATTATTTGCCTCAAAGCCATCCCTACCAGTGGTTCCCTAATACTTTGTCTCCCTAAGTCAATGGATGTACTTCACAGGGAAGGTGAAATTTTCAAAAGGAGTTATTAGAGGTTTATAGGTAAGAGCTTAAAGGAACAAAGCCGGTTTCCTATATGAGAAGCTCAGGCCCCAAGAAAAGAGTTACCACCAGGGGTCATTGTTTAGGAGTTAAAAAGGCTTTTCTTGGTTGAGGCATCGGGGTGGGGGAGGCCATGAACTGGTCGGTGCAGTTGGCCTACCCACAGGTGTCTTGTCTAAACTGACCACTCAGCCTTACCCACAGAAATAGCTTCCAGGCATCTGTGAAGAAAGATAACCAGAAACCACACCAGGAACTAGAGCCCTCAAAAAACAGTTTTGGAATTTCTGGCATCTGGCCAGGACAGAACCAAGGACATTTCCAGTTTCTGGCAAGGTTAAGAATTGCAATCCCTATCCCTAAACTGCTTGGCTGCTTTCTTTCTCCCATTTTGCTCATCACAACCAGAGTTGTGAATTCAAGTGTGAATCTTTAACCTTGGAACTTAATATGCAGACTCAAATGTTGTGTAATTGAATATTGTAAATTGTATAATTTCCACTTAATGAAACACCACTGGGAGACTGACTTCGAATGCACAGGGAAACAGGACAGAAGCAATCACGTTGGAGACGTAACCATTCCTTTCCAGTGCATTAGTAAAAAAAAAAAAAAAATGCAGCCTAAAAAAACCCTGATAGCTAAAAAGGTTAGGAGGTCTCTGACAGCTGTTTCCGCGGACAAATTTGAATGAAAGCCACCAAATAGCTAGTTATTGGAAGGACTCTACAGTAAGGACTTTGTGTGGGTCTGAAAACAACACAAACTAGCTGGCAAGAAAGTCTGAAGCTTTGGAGAGAGCAAAGCCCTGGATTGGCTGAGATGAGTGTGTAAAACCAAAGGTCTCCTAGAGCCAAGCTGTGAATTTAAATGACTGAAGGTGGCCAGATGGGAATGGGGGCAACCTGAAAAGCTGCTCTGGCAACTGAAGGACCACTGTCGTCATACATGAATGTGGGCTCCTGTTGTCAGGCTTACAGGTTCCAACAGAGAGCTGGCCAACAGGAATTCAGTAAATCATAAATCATGGGGGGACAGGGTTGACCAGGCATTAACCAACTAGTGAAAGACACGAAAGGAAATCTGGACCTTGGTTCTAGTCTCGGGTCTTATTGGTTGGTTACTTGAGAAATCGCGAAATTGCTGTTTCAGGAAAAGCATCATTTCTTGAAATCTTGGGAGATAACAGTGTCGAAATAAGTTAAGTTGAAAAGGTGCCAGCTGAGGAGGAATGCTAGGCAGTTTGGAAAATTTAGTTGACATTGTAAATTTGGAAAGGCAGCAAGATAATGTTAGCATTAAAGCAGATGAGGAAATTTACTGCTGTTTATTTTCATCATTTCAAGCAAGTTTTCTGCAAATCCTCCAACTGTGAAAGAGGATGATAAATTCAAAATAGGTAGTGTCAACCATATGCTTGTGAAGTCTAAAAAAGTTAGGGCACAACATTAAAAAAAATCCTCTGTGAAATTTGGTTATGGAAAGCTTTAAAAAGGTATACAAACTAAGTCTAAGTCATATTTGATCATTCTTTTTTGTGGGTGACAGCATCTTGCTTGTGTAGAGCAGGCAGTCCTTGAACTCAGAGAGATCCATTTCTGTCTCCCAAGTGCTGGGATTAAAGTCCATCATATCTGGTCCTGTTTAATCAATGTCTTTATTATTCAGGGTAAAATTACTTACACTGGCTATGTCCCGGAGAATGTGCAATGTGTTCGCTTCTGGAGAGACAATAGTACAATTAATTAAAGAACTTCCTAATGGAGGTAAAGGAGACTGGGGCTAACTTATAAGCCAGTGTGGTTCTGAGAGGCCTTTAAGTGAGTGAGTTACCCACGGTTAGCATTGAGAAAACCAAGAAAACAGTGACCAAAAATGCTAAGCCAGAGAAGTAACATAGTGTTGTTCTTGCCAGTGGTGTGGATAGCTCTTTGTCAAATACAAGGTAAGAATGTTGATCTGGTGTGGCTTTATACCTGGGACGAAAAGGCAATGTATGATAGCAAGACTAGGAATGCAGATAGTAGTATAGCTCCTGCCTATCCTCACCAAAGCCTCGGACCCTTCACCATTATCATGAAATAGACCAAACAAAGAAGAATATTGACAACCAAGAATGACAGAATTGCCCAATTGAATGGCCGGATACTTTGCTGAAGTCCAAGTTCCTTCTGGAGTCAGGGGTGGCATATGACACAGTGGTTTGCTGTTTTTTTTTTTAAATGAGATGACAGAAGGGAAAATGGCAGGAAGTGAAATTAAAGATTTACTGTCTTCCCTAGTGCTGAATTAGCAGGTGTTCATCTTGGCTTTTAATTCCCTGACCCCCCCTCTTCAGTGTCACGTCTCTCAGGGAGGTACGGATGTCTGCTTCTTCAGTCTCCTAGTTAAGCAGCAGGTGGCTAGGATGCTTGGCTGCAGTGCTTTCGAGGCTAAGTGTTTCGGGCTCCGAGGTTTATATTCAAGCCACGTATTTTCAGCTTCGAAAGAAACCTGAAATATCATAATTTTGGAGTTCTCGGGCATATAAATTGATATGTGTCTCACTAGCTTCTCCCAATCTCTTCTCCAGCCTGCCTCATTAATTTCACATGGCGTTCCTCTGGTCTCCTAAATTGGCTACCCTCAGATCATGTTTTAGGTTTCCAAGATACAGGAGCTCTGATCTGTCTTTATCTCCTCTCCGGTTCTGTTCCTTCCCTTTTGGATAATTGTCATTTTTCATTTCTGTCCTGTCAGTCCTTGTAGAGTTTCATCCATGAAAGAAGACAAAGGGCTCTCCTCCACACTGTTGTGTTTAACTAGACATCTCATACCCTAAGTCCCTTGTTAAAGAGGTGAAGGGCCCAAATGTGAGTTTATCTAAGCCCACAAGGTTACTCTTCCTTCCCACTCTCTGTGATTTCAGAAGTCTTAGCTTTCATAGATTCCTTGTGGCCCACACATTTCTCTGCCTCAGAGCTATTTTTTGCATGTGCTGAACTATTAACCTGCCTTGCTCTACCCGCCCCTCACCTGGCTCCTTCTCAGAGCCCTTCAGGTCTTTGCTTTAACTTTACTTTCTTCGAAAAGGCGTGTTTCCCCGCACGTACAAGCTTTCTGTGACTTTCCTCAGGCCCCTTTCACAGACTTTGCTTGCATATGTAATTACTCTTTCGGTTGACTGGAGTGTCAAAGAGGGCCATGCTGTGTCTTGGTTATCAGGGTTCCATTTGTTTGGCATGGCTCCTGGCATACATAGCACACTCGTTTCGTGACTTTACTTTAGAAACTTTAAAAGGAACAGTTATTTACCCTAAAATAAGGAGGGAGCTGATACACCAAAGAAAGATTAAGTCTAGTTCAGTGAATATATGTGCTCATTGGAGTTCTTTACAAGAACAGCAAACTCATGGAAATCTCCAGCACTGAAAACTTCTGCTTTCAATCAGGTTTTTGTTTGTTTTTCTCATAAATCCTCTGTCTTGTGCTGTTCGGTGGAAGGGGCTACTAATCAGAATCTCAGGGAAGGGTCTCCTGAAGGTCTTGTGACAAACGGTTTTCATAATTGGAATGTTAGTACCTTCATTGCCATTACTATAGGTCTAGCCATCTCGTATGCTGTTCTATTTGTGTCCTTCTCCAGACTGCAGACCATTGTCTTCTGTAGGTAATCATGACCACTCTGCTTCAAGAAAGTGAAGCATCTAAGCTACAGTGCTCACTAACTGTTGATAGAATAGGCAAACATATGGATGAATCTTCTAAGAAGTTCTATAGCATATAAACTGGTCCTGTATAGTGGCACGCTCCTCCAATCCCAGCATTCAGGAGGTCCAGGAGAGAAAATGGAGAGTGTCGGGCCTGCCTGAGTTACATTCCCATTTAAATAAAGTCCCACGGGTGATGGAGTTATAAAGGTTTCAGATTTTATATGATTTTGCCAATGAATAATGTGTTTTGATCAAATTTACTCCCTATTCTTTCCTCTCCAACTTCTTCACAACACACCCTTTGCCCTCCCAACTGCATGTACTTTTTTTATAACCCACTGAGTCCACTTAGTGATGCCAGTATTGTGTAGGACTGTCCACTGGACCATGGGCAGAAGAAAACCCTCTTTCTCTTAGCATGTATCTAAAAATTGTAGATCAGGTATAATATGTTAATGGGCCTCTTTTTACTGATTGTTTAAAGTTATATATTCCAGGGTATTTCTGGTGGCACAAGCATGTAATCTCAACAGTATAGGAGGCTGAGGCAGGATATTCAAGGTCTGTTTGGGCCACATGGCAGGCTTGAGGATAGTGTTGCTCAGTGCAGTGAGACCCTGTCTCAAAATGCAAAAATTCAAAGGGCTCCGGATATATAGGTCAGTAGAATGGGTGTATCCAAGACTCAGAACAAGAAGGGTAGGGTATAACATTCCTAATCTGTTCTTCAAGATGTTCAGAGTTTTTAGTAATTCTAACCTTCTGAAGCCTATATCTTGACTTGATTTGCTTTTAAGCCAAACATGATTTCAATTATTGAGTTTATGTTAAGCTTCATTAAGGCCTGTGGTTCTTGTTCATTCTGGTGAGTCTGGGCTGGCAAAAATAACACTTTCAGCACAGACTCCATTAGAACATTCTAGGGAAAGAATGAAGCTAGGGAATCAGGAATATAGTATTATATAATAAACTTGCCATTTATTTATAATAAGAGCCTATAATAAAGTTAGAGATACCTTGTTTTATTTTATCTTGTTTTGAAAGTTTGGAAGAGTATTCAAGTAGACACAGTGTACTAGTTGGTTGCACATTAACTGCCAGGCATTGATTAATTATACTTCATTTCAATATTTTTTTTACTTAGGATCACCTGGTATAATTAGATTAAATTTCTTCTGGGTAATAGAATATGTGTGTATATATGTACATACTTACATACTCTAATACATATATGTGTGTGTATGTATATATATACACACATATATATCCAGAAACCACAATACTGATTTATCTGTTGGAATAATCTTTTTAGCCAGACAACTCTTTCTATTCATTATGTTTATGAGGTTGTTATTCTTTCTACTAATCGATAAGTCTGCTCAAACTTTTCTTGAAAGGCTCCTGAAATCCTTGATGAAAATCTAGACTACAATACAAGTTGTGTGAAATTCTAGACTCCAGTTAGTCTGAGAGAGTAGTCTTGTGGCAGTATTATTAGAAGGCAGAAATGGGGAGTGATTGGAGATGAAGGGGTATAATGCTCTCTTCTTGTACTATCTTCCTATTCCACCATGTCTTTAGTGTGCTACACAGTTTTTTTTGCTACTACTGCAAGAGCATGCCCAATGCGTATAGATCCCAAGTACAACTTGATCAGCCATTTTTCTTTTTGACAGTTGCCTCTGTCACCTCCCAGATAAAAGAGGCAAACTGTAAAACAGAAATATTTACCAGAGTCAAGAGAAGTTCACAGGCTAAACAATGTGGGGAAGAAAGAAAAAGAAAGACAAGCTACTTGTTTTCAAATATGAGCAGGGTATGATGGCACACGTTAATCCCAGCAGAGGCAGAAGAATCTCTGTGTTTGAGGTCTATGGAGTGAGTTCCATGACAGATAGGGATCTGTCTGGAAAAAAAAAAGCAAAAACAACAAAAGAGTGAGTGGACCATCATTTCAGCAGTTGGCAGCTCAACTTGAAAAACTGAAGACATTGCTTCTAGACTCGCTCTGTTCCTGGGTTCGAACCAGCCCAGAGGTAAAAACTAATCCAAGTCAGGAAGAGCAATGCTTTGATCCTGAGCATTTTGATCCTTCTGAAGTGTGCGTTCTACCAGCTGCCATGGAAACATGGGTAGCTTCTTGGATAGTCTCAGTCCTCTTGAGTTCCGGCTGGGAGAGCTAGTGACCTCATTCCAGCTTGGATCCGAGTTGTGGAAAGTAGATAGCCTCTTCTGGGCCATGGGACTGAGGGGCTTTATTAGCATTCTGAAACTTTCGCATATTTTAGCGAGGCCGTCATTCCCTGAGCTTCAGCCCAGGATAGATTCACACAGTTCACAGCTGTGTCGCATCTTGAAGTTTCTTGGGCATCCTACATGCTTTCACGAGGCAGGCACTTATCTCTTCCAGCTGTAAGCCAGAGGGAGCGGGACTGCAGATCCTTAGCAATATATGCAGACTCAAACGGCGTAGTTAACTCCCTAGTTGGACTTTTAGGCACCAGAAATCTGTTGGAATTCACTGATGATTGCTGAATTCACTGATGATTACTGGGTGTAAGTTCATATGGCTTGTAGCTCTGTTTTGGAAACTAGCCATTTTTCCCCGCTATTTTCTTCTGGCATTCCTGCATCCCTGATTGAGAAGGGTTTGGACTATGTTGCTTAGAGATGCAATGGCAGAAGTTTTGTTCATTACAATAAGTTAAAGGCACAATGGAAGGGTGTCAGGAAGGATTAGCTAGAGGCAGGATGTGTCATAATTAGGAAGACTTGGAAGAACTGCTTTGGGGAAGCTGAAAGCTCTGCTAGAGCAAGAATGTTCCAGATGCCTGTCTCTTGATACTTTCCCACAGTGAGCCACACCCCAAACAAATCATATCATCCACGCCTTCCCAATTGGAGCTCTAGCTTCTGGAAGATGCCAATTCTTTATAGGAATTCTGTGAGAGTTGGATGAAGTGTCTGACCTCATTTGCCCCCCCCCTCCTTTTTTTGACTTCTGAATAAAACCAGAACAATTGGAAAGGGGAGTGGAATTAGGGCCATAAGAGAGAGTCTTTGGTTGCACACCAGAAAGAAGGAAACAAATCCCGTGAGTTGAGAGTCAGTTGAAAAGGAGGATTAAGAAAAATGGGGAGGGGACTGCTGTACCAGTGTCGTCGACTGAGATGATTGCTTGGTAGATAGCTCTCATGCCTCACAAACAGCCACTGAATGTTCTTAAGGGAAATGTAGACCGTATTTAACCCAAAGAATGATTCTATGTCTTTGTGCAGCTAATTTTATAGAGAGCTTAAAGTCCTCAATAATAAGTGTGTCAAATCCATAGTGGTAAATATACGAAAACTCTTTTGAGTATGCTGGAGGCAGGGCAGGAATCCATTTAATGGCACAAGATGACTCTTCCTATACATTTGTCCAGAACACCTTCAAAGCTAAACAGTGCTGACTGGGGAAAAGAGACTAAGGGGGAAAACCGTGATGTTGGGGGTAAGACGAATAAAGGATTATTAAGGATGTAGCTGACAGCTTCCTTTTTATTCCTGTTTTGGCTTCCAAATGATAATGAAAGCAGGTGCCCAAAGAAGCACTGTCACATAGGAACATTAGGCAGTGGGTACCAGATAACCTTACAGCTTGTACCAAAAGCACAGCCAAATACTAGCTGTGCTGGTTTGAGTGCCTTTGGCGAGCCTGGGTAAACCACAGTCCTTCAATGCAATGGTTCTTAGAGTGTGGTCCATGGACCAACAGCATTAGCATTACCTAGAAACTTGTTAGAAATGTATATACTCAAGCTCTTGCCCAGACCTATAGAATCAGGAAATCTAGAGTGAGGGACTGGGAAATGTGTGTTTTAGAACTAGCCCTCCAGGTCTATTCACATTTGAAAGACCATTGATTTCATAGTATGGACTCTGTCAGGCAACCAAGAATCCAGTGGGCCACAGTTAGACAGTGTTAGGTCCAGTTTAGGGTACCATTTCTAACAATGTAGAATCTGCTAGAATGGTCTTTGATCCTGTTAACGTAATGGCAGGTAATGTTTCTAAATCTTCTTCAACAGTGTTCATATTTTGCTTGACACTAGTATGAACAATACTACCCTATCTAACATTACTTATGTTAATTAATGAAATCCCCAGTGTAATAGGAGCTAAATATAGCTGCAGCACTTGACGGTGGCCGCCTCTCGAGTGAGGCATTTTGATTAATTGCTAAGCAGCCACCCCTGGAGTATGCATTCCTGATTAAGACAACTGACCGCCTCTGTAGTGTGGCTTAAACTAACATACGCATACATCACATTGTACTGTATACATGAGAGTAGTTTTTTTCACTCTTAAAATTGACATTATTAAAGCATAATTTAAACACCATAAAACACTTCCATTTTAAACACACAGTTTTGGCAAACATGAGGTCATGTCGCCCCTACACCAATCACAATACATACCCTAACCACTTCAGTTATAGCTCTTGGTTCCTTTGAGTAAAAATTTCCACTTCCACACCATGGTAGGTTACCATTTGTCCATAGGTAGATTTAGCATGTTTTATATTTTTTCAAAATTATTTATGTAAGTTTTATGTAAAAGCCAGTTGCATGGCTTTTAGATTGATGTTTTGCTACATTCTCTGTAATTATTTTCCTTTTATTGTATGTCAGTATCTCTTATGTGGCTAGCACAGGCTGATTATTTGTTATTCTATTGCTTTGTTTCCAGCCCAGTTTGGGGATGTTATTAATGAAGCTGTGGACAATCATGTTCCAGGCTTTTTGTGAACATGTATTTTATTTACTTTTGTAAATATTAATATTGGTCATAAGATATATGTATATTTAATGTCATAAGACACTCCTAATCTGGGGCTGGAGAATTGGCTAAAAGGTTTAGAGCGTTTGCTGCATTTGCGGATGATCCAGGTTCAGTTATCAGCACCTGCATGGTGCCTCACAACCACCTATAACTCCAGTTCCAGAGGATCTGTAGGCACCAGACATGCATAGGATATGTAGACATACGAGCATGCAAAACACTCAGACACGTTAAGTAAAAATAACAAATCATTAAAAAAAAAGAAAAAGAAAGAGACTGCTCGTATAACTTTCCAAAATTGTATTGTTTTGTATTCCTATAAGCTCTGTAGGTGCTCTGGTCGTTTCGTGGTCTTTTCATTATTTGGTATTGCCAGTCTTTAAAAAATTATGCTGAATAATTTGGAATAACTTCTTGATGTTCTTTTCTTCCCTCTCATTTAAATGTAGGCCAATATGTTTGGTTTCTGTGCAGACCACAAAGCGAATAATGTTGATCTAGGTGACTTAGATATAGAGAAAATATTACTGTTTCCTTCCTTAGGATCAGTGGTGTGGATATCCTTTGTCTGTGGCAGTTACACTGTGTTCTTGTCTTCCTTTTGTTCATTCACTCATTCAGTCTGTCAGCCAGTTCTCTGGCTGTATTAGCTCTGATTTGTCACAGAGCAGTTATATATTAAGTTGCTAAGAAATAGGACTGGTGACAAAATTCTCAAGGAGCTTTTTGGAGCTGAGTTTCTGAAGTTTATGCATACATGCAAACTACATACATACATAGAAACTCTCGAAAAGAAACATAGCTATGATAACGCTTGTGCAGACTTGCATAAGGGTACTGTCTGAGTATAGCCCCCTGTTAAACTACCTGACTTTCCGGGACTTACAGATAGAAAATGGTGGCCTAAATTGTTGAATTGTTAGTCCATGCCGACTATCGGACTTAGACCTTAGACAATAAAGCTAATTGTTAGAGAAACTTCCTCCTGCAGCAGATGGGAAGAAATACAGAGAGCCATAGGCAGGCATATGAGAGAGAGAGAGAGAGAGAGAGAGAGAGAGAGAGAGAGAGAGAGAGAGAGACACAGAGAGAGACACAGAGAGAGAGACACACAGAGAGAGACAGAGAGTCACAGAGAGTGAGACAGGCAGAGACACAGAGAGACAGAAAAACCTTGAAACACACAGCTCTAAATGGGTTGTCTCCATCTAATCCCTCCGCTCAGAGCTCAGGGCACCCCTCAGAAGAGAAGGCAGAAAGAAAGAGCCCGAGTGGATGGAGGACACCAGGAGAACAGTACCCTCTGAATCAACCGATCAAAGCTTATATGAACTCATGGAGACTGAAATAGCATGCTAGGGCCTGCATGAGTCTACACCAGGTTGTTTGTGTCTAAACTATGGCTTCCAGGTTAGCATTTTTATGGGATCTCTGAGTGAGCAATGAGTGGGTCTCTGATTCTTGTGCCTTCTCTTGGGGACTTTTCCTTCTGTTGGTTTGTCATGTCCGACTTTGATGTGATAGATTTTGTTTTATCTTATTATATTAATTTTACATTTTAAAATGAATGAGTGGATGAAAATCTAGCCACTGGTGTAAAGGACTGAACTGTTAGTTACACCTACTGGAAGGGGAACTCAATTCTCTCCAATGGAGTGACACTGGGTGCACCAGCCACTCCTGGGCAGCCCTCATGTGTCAGAGTTGTTGACCTGTATAATTGACTCCACAGGGTTTTTTAAGGGGGGTGCTTTTATTTGGTTATGGTTTTGTAGATTTTTTTTGGGGGGGTGATTTTGTTTTTTGGTTTCCGGGGATTTTGTTGTTATATTGGGTTTTTGCTTGTTTTTTTTTTTTTTGATGAAGAACATTAAAGTTGGGTGGGTAGGGAGTGGGAGAGGATCTAGAAGTACTTGGGAGAGGAGAAGAGTATGACAAAAATATATTTAAATTTAAAAATAGTTTTAAAAGATAAAATGAATATAATGCTAGTTGCTGGTCCAAGATTGCAAAATTACATTTTAACAGGAATAAGTTCAAGAAATATGTTCTGTAAAAATAATTAAGGAGATGATGAATTTGAGAGAAGGTGGGCAAACATGGGAAGAGTTGGCGGGAAGAAGGGGAGGCATGGAAATGCTGTTAGTTTTCACAGCAAGTGCTCGAAAAGTTAAGAAATTATTCTGTTGAATCGTGACTATAATTAATGGTGATATATGGTTGAAAATGCAAAGATGCTGGCTGGATATTAAGTGTTCTCACCACAAAAATAATAAGGATGTTTGTTTTAAATTTAATCATAACGTTATGTGTTTTTTTTAACCTCAGACATCATATTGTATATGACAAATACATGCAATCTTAGATCAATTTAAAAAATGTTGAAATTCATTTTACTTTCAATTTTATAGTAACACATACACATGCAGATTATATAAAACATGCGTGGAATATTAACAGTATATATTCCATGGTTGTAGGCTGTTATGCTTTATTTATTCAGTTTTATAGGGTTCTTTAATTTCTTCTCTTTTCCACAGTAAACATCTGACCTTTTATATGAAAATATGGGCATAGCGTTCTTTGCCTTTTCAGGTCTTATAGCAATTCCAGTAATGCATTCCTTCTCTTTCTTTAATCTTGCACAGCAAGGATTTACTACAGTAGATACAGATTACAGTCTAGGAAGAAAAACAATGCTTGGCCTCCTTTTCCCTCTGGGGACCTAGCAGTGCATGATAGGCTGGCAGGCTCTGCCACTGTAGCCTTTCCCGGAAGAGAAGCTAAGCTGTCCTCACTGTCCAAGGGCACAAAGAGCTGTTTCCTTAACACTAAATCTACAGAAGTTCACCTTCTAAAGCTCGGAGCATAAGCACAAGGTTTCTTTCTAACTTCTTATTGTGACTTTTGTAGCTGTTGGCAAATCATCGGGGGTTTCCTCTGTGCTTTCTGATGAAATAACAAATGGTCTTTGTCTCCCTCCTTTTTCTTCAGCTGACCTGAATAATGTCAGGTTCTCCGCCTATAGGACTGCCATGAAGCTCCGAAGACTGCAGAAGGCCCTTTGCTGTAAGTATTAGCCAATGTTTGAAGGCCTTGATCATTTTTCTTTGCTTAAAGAATGAGGACTGGAGAGTTTTCACCATGTTTACACCCTTGAGTCACAAGGTCATTTTGCCAAATAAAATTTATTCTTGAAAGCATTTTGGCTTAGTACCTGCCCAGACTGTTTTGTTAGATTATAATTACCTCTGCAAGTGTTCAGTGACTTCTGTTAAATTGATAAGATATTGGTAAAATTTGTTTTGTTAAATGAATAGCATTTACACCTACATTTATCTTTGTGAAAGTTATTTTATCTCCCCCTTTCCCATTATATCTTCATTTTATAAAGACTATTTAATATTAGAGCATTATAACAATATTATCTGAACCAAGTTCATAGATATGTCTTTTGTTTCTTTAAATGCAAGTATTCAGATGTATGTTATGATAGAGAAAAGATGATTGGATTTTTTGTTTGTTTTCCCAGGCAGGGTTTCTATGTGTAGCCCTAGCTGTCCTGAAACTAGCTCTGTGGGCTAGGATAGCTTCGAACTCAGAGATCTGTCGACTGGGATAAAAGGCAGCAACACCATGCCTGGCGAGATCTTTTTTTATTTTAACTTTCCTTTATTTATTATTTGTGTCTTTCACATCATGCTTTTCAATCCCATTCATATCTGCCCTCTGCCCCTGCTACCCACCTCCAAAATAAAGCAAAATTTAAGAGAAAAAAAAAGAGAGAAAACTAAAGAAAAAAAGGGAAAAGAATCTCGTCATGGAAGCGACAGTGTGACTCAGTGAGTCACACAGTATAACCTTTCGTTCATATATCTTTACTTGCAAGTGTTCATTGCAGAGTCATTGGCCTGGTTTGAGGCCTCTGGTTTCTGCTACCCTATCGATGCTGGGCCCTCACTGGGACTCCTCTTGGATATCCTGTTTGCTGTCCTGTGCTGTGGAGATCATGTAGATTTGGATCTGCAGGAACAGTTCCGTCATATGTGTTCTAGTCATAGGGAGGGAAGGCTGTGTTCTGAGGCCTGGGGCCTAAGGAGGGCAGAAAGTACTCAGGAACTAAAATGACTTCGTCATGGCTACTCTGCGGAATTCCAGGCCTATTGGGAAATATTAGGTTAGAGAGAGAAGCAGGAGACAGATTGCGAGAAGCTTTTAAAACCCAAGTTAAAGCCTTTAGAGGTCAGTGGGAGCCATTCAAGAGATGTTGGCAAGGGGATGACATGGATGGCTTTTCACTTTGAGAAACCATTCTGGCTGGGAGACAAAGCATGAATTGAGGGTTGAACCATGGGCAGGAAAGAGATCTGTTACTGAATTGAAACCAGCAATATGGTGGCTTGAATAGGAATGGAGGAACATTTCAAGATGTAGGCGGCAGATGCTCCAAGCCTTAGTGATTTGTTTGATGGGGAGGGCAAAGGCAAATCAAGGAAGGGAAGACTCGTGGATTCTTGACTTGGGCTTCCCTGTGAGAAATGAGCTTGTCCACCAGAGTTTGGTAAAAGGTAGAATGAGCTACACAAGCAATATTTAGCAATTAAAAGCATGGAGCTCCTGCTTCAATGATTTATAGAAAGGTTAAGATAGCAAACACATATACACAGAGGGAGGGAGAGAGAGGGAGGGAGAAGAGGTCATTTAGGACAGAGGATAAGCAACCATGAAAACTGAGTATAAAGTCATGTCTGAGAGTTCCGTAGGAAAATCCAAGAGGTTATAGTGCCCAGTGCATGAAAGAAAGGAAGAACCTATCGTAAGGTCAGATGATGGTGGTGACAATGCCCATTGTATACAGCAACAGAGAGAGCCTTAGTAACTTTGGTGAAGATAATACACCAAGCATCTTAAAAGCGAACAAAAGGTGTAGATGACTGGAATGGGCCTGTTCTTAGAGAATTTTAGTTGCAACAGGGGGCAAAGAGAGGTTATAGCAAATTGGAGATGACTGAGGAAATAAAAAATGACTGTTTTAAGATGACAGGATAAAAAGGGGCAAGTTATAGGCAGATGTCCTAGAGCCAGGCAAAAAGAAGAGACACTTCTCTGCTACTGGAGTGCCAGAGAGAAAGATACATGCAGGTTCTAGGTAACCAAGAAACTTGGCAGCAAGAGGGCGATGGAAACCCATCTAAAACCAAAGGTTTTCTTTGTGGAGTTTGAGAATCCCTGTGACACAGTTAACAGTGGAAGGTAATAAAACGGACACTGACCTTATCTTTGTGGAGAACAAAAGGGAAGTTAAGTCAAAAACCAGTATTGGGAAACTCAGTTGGCTGACTGTTTCTACAACTGCCAATCTCTAGTGGCGCAATATTCCTGTAGCAGCAGCCATGTTGGGTAGGAGAAGCTAAAAAATTAGGTTGAATTTGGCAATTAGGAGGTAGAGGGATCAAGAGGTAAAGTAAGTTAGGAAGAGTTAGTGAAGGAACTGAAAAGCATGCAGTTATATTCAAGAAGGAGATATTACTGACGGCTATTTCTAAAGTAGCCATTTAAATGGCTGACAAAGTGAATTGGTATGATTTTTTTATGGAGGAAGACTAGAACATTAAGATATTGAGAAGCTAGAGTTATGAATGGCTCTTCCCTTCTAATACTAAAATCCATCAAACTTGGGGATGGAAATAAGAAACACTGAAGGACTATTAGCCTCGGCCACCAAGGTCCTTTGGAAACACCTAGAGGTTCTCAGAAGTGGGCAGAACTAAAGTCAAGGAACTACTGGTATGGGGTTGTCACATAGTGATGCAAGTGCCCTAGAAGTGATATTATTGGGAAAGGTCAAATAGGTTCCTTGTCTTTTCATATTGATATTCCCAATAATTAACATAAAACTGAGCAAAGAATAGATCTTTCTGTTTTCATAGAATGCATACATGGATGAAAGCCAATGGAAGATTCCATTGCCTTAAGAGCTTATAGCCCAAAGTTATCATTTTCTGGTGCATAGCTGCCAAGTTTCAGTAGCTAATAAAAGGCTCCCCATGCCTAGGATTTCCTTGGGGACCTGGTTAATGAATCGTAGCAAGCACAAAGGAGTTTGGGGTGGGGTGGAGTCAAGGGGCTAAATAGAGAAAGTCTTCTGTCTGTTTTTCTTCTTTTGACCCTGCCCCATCCCAGAGGTGCTGCTCGCCTTTGATAAAAAGGAGAATTATGAACTGGTTATTCTAAAGTGCTATAGAATATTCCTGTAAGATCCCAAAAGTTCAAAAGAGGTAACCAGCTGTTCCAGGTTATACTATGACAAAACTCAGAAACAGACTAGATGGAAATGCCTCTAATGCCTTATGACTGTTATCCTTTTCCACCGCTGCCTGGAATCATTTGAACATTATTCATTTTTATGGTGAAAGAGAAGAATTCTATTCATTGTCTTTCTTTTCAGTATATGTCAAAATTTTAGTAAACATTGGGAACATGGAGGAGTTGGATAGTGTAAAAAAAAAAAACCATGTTAGCCATTTAAGGTGATAACCTTGTAATAAACCTTAACTCTGAATGTAAGATGATTTGGTTGAATTTTCACTTTTAAGCAGAGTTGAAATTCTCAGCATTTCTTTTCAGATCTTCACTCTGATTTGAAAAAAACTCAAGGGTAGCAAAATTAGAGTGTATTTATCTAAATTAGGTACTGAATTCTTAAGAATGCGTGGATAATACCATGCAGACTATGGCCCCATGTGCAGTGAGAACAGAGCGAGAAGTTTTGGCAATCCATTTACTTTTGAAGAACATGTGTGGTCCAATTCCTTAGTGAGGTTTCAATAGGTGATTTAAGAGCTTCCTCCAAATTTTGTATTTGCTTAGGTTTATCTTCTAGCTCTTTTTTTTTATTTCTGTGCCTGCAAAAGCTTGATAAAGAGCTATTGTCCATAGCCTAAGCAAATGAAACTTGCCCTGACTAGTTTTTCCTATCAATGTCTATTTCTACTGTGTCTTACATTAACAGAAATTAGTGATGTTATCTCAGTGATTTCTTGATGCCAGTGAAGAGATTGAATTTCCGATCCCTTAGAGAACATACTTAGCCATCTCTATGAGACAAGTGATCTTTAAAATAAATAAATAAATAAATAAATACTTCTCTATCAAACTTCAATATTACAGGAAACCAAATAATACATTTTATCTACTACAGAGAATGTGCTACTTAAGTTATGAGTATCACCATTGGCTTACAATGCCCCCAGTTTATAATCATTTTTATATTGTATGCCTCTATGGGTGATTTTCTGTGCAGTGTAAACAAAAGTTAAAGTTGATAGAGCAGCAGAGAAAAATTGAAAGTCTTGGTGTGAAGTATTTGTAAGCTGGTTCGTGTGGTCGATAGCCTGGGGAAGTATGAAGAAGATGATGTAGCTTTTCCTTTCTTCTCCCATGGTTCTGATGACACTCTATAAGTGTGCATCTTCTATCATCTACAGGATAGCCAACTTGCAAGAGCAGAAGTAAAAATATCCTAACAAAGCAAATATATTTAGTTTATTAGCGTGTAGGGGATTGGAGAGAGCCCAAACCACAGGGCTAAATATATGACAGTTGATAAATGTGACAAGTATTTTCCATGCAACAAGAAATGGAGAATAATTTGCCACTGCTCAGCAACCTGATCCTAAATTACAGTCATACGATACAGTATAGAGTTGTCTGATTAAAGCTAAAACTTCTGGATTTGCTTTCACTAAGACAAAGTGAAAAATGTGCTTTCTTCCAGGTAAACGAACCTTACCTTCTAATAGAGCACTAAAGAGGGCATTAGGCAGGGTTAGGTTGGTAAAGAAGATTCACAGGGCCCATGGTAACATGGCTTATATACTATAGTTTATTGCTACAGCCAGCTACAACGCAAATAGAATTAATGTAAGCAAGATGTAGATCCTGAGTCATTCGCTGACTCACATCAAGGGCTCCCAAGTATAATAAAATGTATAATATATTAATAATATAATATGTCCACATTTCTTTTCGTGTAGTTTAAAAGGCATATCTCTGTTATATCAAAATTTAAAATATCTTGAAGATAATTATCTTGTGATAATATCCATCTATCTTCTAGGGAAAGTATTTTGGTGTGATAATATCCATCTATCTTCTAGGGAAAGTATTGTGGTCCCTCTGATGTCCTTGAGTTGCACAACAGGGAAAGAGGTGTTTGGTGCCCAGTCCTTGTAATATCAAAAGGCCCTTTGTAGGCTCTATTATCCAGTTATCAGTGGTTTCATTTGCCCATGATTCTAGGCACCTTTCCATATTTGTCCTTCCTTCTGGAATTGGATATCCTCAAAGTATTATTCTTATATTAGGATTAGAACATCATTTCCATCAGTTAAACTTTGCTACTTATGAGTAAACTCTAGCTGGCCAGGTATTCCTAGTCCAGCTCCCATTTTTTATAAATCTCTTTAAAATATTATTTCTTTCAGAGTTTCAGGTTTTTTACTGGTGTTGAACATCTTTACTTCCCCTCTTCACTTCTTCCCAGGTCTACCCATCTTTTTTGCCTCATGAAACATTGTCTGTTGTGTGCTTCATTGTTTTGTTTTCCTTTCCTTTAATTTTTTTTGAAACTCTTCAAGCACAATTTGTGCTGCCCAAATATTGTTGATTGTGTGGTCTTCCACTGGACTGTGGTCAATTACGAAGGGTTACACCAAGAGAAGCCTGTCTCTCCCTCTACCACAGCTAACCATTGCCATTGATTCTGTAACCAGGAGTGACACTGTGTAGCCAACTCTTCTCTCCAGGCTGGGATTGGGTCTAGGTTGAGCTTGCACAGCTTTGGTATGTGCAGTCACAATCTTTAAATTCATACGTGCAGCTGTCCTGTTGTGTTCCAGCACATGTTGCCTTTGGGTTTTGATAATCTTTCTGTACCGTCTTCTGCAATGATCCCTGAGACTTGGAAGGAGTGATTCTATATCACTACCCCTTCTTTATAAATATTGCCTTAGAAATATTTTAGTAAGACTGGGTTGTGAATCTTGTAAACATTCTCACTTCTGACATGTATGCTTGATGACATAAGAAAGTTCTGTCATCAATAATAGGACTTTGTCATTAGATTATAGAGATAGATTTGATGTTTGAGGGGACGAGGGGACTCCTTTGCCCAATGGCAAGATGTAACTGATGTAACTGATGTTTGAACCTAGAAGGAATGACTAGGCTTAACCAGATTCTCTTCTGAGTGGTAAATATGTCCCTGGAAGGACACATTTCTCTCCTCTCTCTATCCACTCAGGCATAAAGAATACACCACCACATAGTCCTAGTCTTCAATGACATTGAAGCTATAACTTCGTTTTTCATTAAAGTATTTTTGAAGAAGCTGGAAAGATGGCTTAGTGGTTAAGAGAACATACTGTTCTTGTAGTGGACCCAAGTTTCAGCATCCATATTGGGTAGCTTACAACCACATGTAACTGCAGCTCCTGGCTTCCTTGGCCATCTGCACTCAAATGCACATACCCACACACATAGCCACACACATACACATAATTAAAAATAATAGTTTAAAATATGTTTAGAGCATTTTTGAAAGAAAACATTTTAACACGGTTTATTTTATTTTATGTGTATAAACATTTTGCCTGCATGTATATATGTGCACCACATGTGCCTGGTGACCATGGAGATCAGAAGGGGACATCAGATCCCTGAAGTTATGATGGTTATGAGTCACCATCTATGTGGGTTCTGGGAACTGAATCCAGTTAATCTTCAAGAGCAGCAAGTGCTCTGACATGTGCAAGGACGTGTACACACACACACTTTTGAGCATGTTAAAATTATATTATATATTAATATAGTGGAAAGTGTTAGCTTCAAGAAAAAGGATATCTTCACAAAACCATCTGCTAGTTGTTTACTGAGGTTTGGAGGAAAGCACATCGTTTTGTTTAAAGTTTCACCAAAATAACTTCCATGTATTCTTTAATAGGCTTGGTTTGAAAATTGAATATGTGTGTGTGTGTGTGTGTGTGTGTGTGTGTGTGAGA
>NW_004949156.1:1378943-1490541 GCF_000317375.1 Microtus ochrogaster
AGAGAGAGAGAGAGAGAGAGAGAGAGAGAGAGAGAGAGAGAGAGAGAGAGAGCGAGCGCGGGGGGGGGGTGTTCAGTTGCCCTTATCTCTTTCCTCACCTGTTTGCTGGTCTGTTGCCTGGTCTTTGTCTGCTTAAATAGGAGGCTTTTAAATATTGTTCCGTGGAAACAAAATTCTGTTTTTCGATTTGCTATATTTGTTTGGGGAATTGTGTTCTCCCATATTCTGTGATGGATTGGTCTTGTATTTCACCGCATCCGGTTTTAGCAGAGAACACCACACAATATTTCTCTCCTGTGTCATCTTCTGCTCCTGTTATTTGCAAGCAATTGCCTCACTCCCCCCGGAGCTATTTTTACTCTAAATTTTCTGTTGTGTGTGTTGCCTACCTAGTCACCTGTGTTGAGATTAGGTCCAATAAAATGAAATTCAGGCCATTTCACTGTTTGCTTTTTATTATCACGTGGGTTCATTCGATACGTCATCAAAAGTGAGTGGAAAAATCCTCACTGTTCTTATATACTTAAATCAAAAGCAAAGTATTTATAGTTATTAAAGTATATCATAATAAAAAAGGAAATAATAAAAGCACTTCACAGGACCCATAGTGTTTCTGCAATATATAAAGAAATGCGTTAGAAATTTTGGTGTATGGAAGAAATCGACTCCACCCTTCCAATAACAAAGCTGCTATGCTACCTTTCTGACAGTTTCCACGACCTGCACTTCAGCAGCTTTTGCTCTCAGGAAGTCAGGCAGACAAAAGAGATGATAAAAATCTGAGTATTATGTCGCTGTAGCTCCCTTCTGCCTCCCGAGGAGTCCCCATTTCGTCTCCCTGTTCGGATAGCCTCCTGCCTGCTTGCACACTCATTTTTTTCTTCATTGTGTTGCCTGCCTGACTTCCAAATACGTCTTGCAGTCTGCCAGTTTTCTACTTCCACGTGTACACAGTCTCGGATTTCATTAAGGAAGATCATTTCTTTCTTTGTAGAGCACAGTGGAGCATTGTCTAAGGATGTTTGGGCTAGTCACTGACAGTGATCCCATAATACGATGCAGCCTAGAAATATAGTAGACTTCTTAATTTGTGTAGCTATATTCAGTGATGTGCACTCAATGATTAAATCACCTGCTGATGGTTTTTTTTCCCTCCAAAACGTTCCCCTGACGTTAAGCAGAACATGGTTGTAAGCAGAACATGGCCTTATGTTAAATCAAAACAGGCTGCAGTAGAGACGTGTGCGACCATGAGTTCCATCCTTAGCAAAATACAATCCGTAAGTGAGTAAGAGGAGTGTTAGCCCAGGAAAAATAGGAAAACTGGCCCATGGCATGAGAGCACAGAGTTTTCTTTTTTTTTCATTTATTTATTTATTAAGGATTTCTGCCTCCTCCCCGCCACCGCCTCCCATTTCCCTCCCCCGATCAAGTCCCTCTCCCTCATCAGCTTGAAGAGCAATCAGGGTTCCCTGACCTGTGGGAAGTCCAAGGACCGCCCACCTCCATCCAGGTTTAGTAAGTTGAGCATCCAAACTGCCTAGGCTCCCCCAAAGCCAGTACGTGCATCAGAGACCCAAATTGGAGCACCGGACAGAAATCTCAAGTTCCAAATCAGGAGCAGAAGGAGAGGGAGCACGAGCAAGGAACTCAGAGTTTTCTTTATGGGAGTGAAAAATAGTGGAACTTATCTCTTGCCTCTGCCATCAGCTCTTCATGATTCTAGGGAAATTGACACCAAATTCTTTCCCCTTTTTTAAGAGAGACAGTATGTTGCTGCATATGTATTAACCACTATTTTTGTAATATTTAATTTGGACTTACTTCCTGTAACTAGGAAAATGTGTTATTGATTTATGTTTGCCTTTCTTATATTATTGGAAAAACTATTTACTGAAAGAAATTGCTTATTGTGGATTTCATTTGAAGTTATGTTTACAGTTGCCGTGCCTCCTCTTCCCCTAGGTGTGTGAGAGAGGCACTTCATTATCATTGATTCTTTGTCTCAAAGGACTGACACTTCTGAGCATAGCTTCGGTGCACCAGGTGCTTACAAAAACACCAGTGTTGGATTTTCAATTTGGCTAATAAATTGGCTTGAGAGAAAAGCGCCTTTTCATGCCACTCGGGAATAATGCTAGTGATTTGCTGATGGAAATCCACTCTTGTTAATTTTTTTCTTTTGGCATCCGATTAAATACTACCCCAGACCAAGGGAATCTCCCCTAGCCTTAACATTTTTAATAAGTGTCGAGAAAAAGGACATTGTAAAATGCAATGTGAAGGTGAAAGGAGAAATAAATTAGCCGTAGGCTTGAAATATGAATAAGATCATGCAGTTTGCCTATAGAAAATTTTTGTGAAATTGGTTATTTTTTCACCTGGTGTTAAGGCAACAAAGAGAGCTGAGGTATCTCTTTTAAGCGGAAAATGCTTTCTCATTATAAATGCATAGCCAGAAATTGAGTTTACACCCCCCTAACCATATAGATTCATCTATTTGATCTCTAAGAAGGGAAAGGACCATCAGTGAGTGTGTCTTTCAAAATCTCTAGGGCAACACGTTGTTTTTTTTTTCCTACTTAGAAATGACTATTGACTCAGAAGCCTGATCCCTTTAACACTCAGATGGTTGCTGCTATTCCAGAGAAGGGAATTGTGTAAGTTTGTATGTTCATCCGATGCCAGTGAGATTGGAACACAACTTCAGATCGTGAATACTGATAAAACCAGATCAAATTGAAAGGAGAGTGATGAAAACAGAATATCGTTGAAACAGGGTAGAAATTGGATTTGGTGTTTACTAAAAGATAGGAAACAACTCAACCAGCATCCACAAAGGAAAAGCAATGAAACGAAGTTTTATATTTTGGGTCATTTGTGTTTATGTGTGTTTTCGTAGTGGATCTCTTGAGCTTGTCAGCTGCATGTGATGCCTTGGACCAGCACAACCTCAAGCAAAATGACCAGCCCATGGATATCCTGCAGATCATTAACTGTTTGACTACTATTTATGATCGTCTGGAGCAAGAGCACAACAACTTGGTCAACGTCCCTCTCTGTGTGGATATGTGTCTCAACTGGCTTCTCAATGTTTATGATACGTATGTATGGCAAGAGTGGACCTAACTTACACAGGGATAACAATATTGTTATTATAATAGTGTCTCAGATATGGATGCCTTCTCCCAGGGATAAATCATTTCTGCCTATGACTTGAAACATTTGTTATGGTAGCAGTAAGAGCTGAATGCAGATTAAATGAATGGGATTAAATGTGTCTAATCCCAGAGGCAGAGGCAGGCAACTCTTTGTAAGCTTGAGGCCATCCTGGTCTCCACAGTGTGAGTTTCAGGACAGCCAGGACTACATAGTGAAACTCTCTGAGAGGAAAAAAAAAAAGAGTTGGAATGCAGACGGCTCTCAAATCAGAATCTAGCCATAATCTGAGATAAGCCATCTTTTCAGTAGAGCGAGTTATCAGGTAGCTACGGTTCCTTCCTTTTCTCACCTGGGTTTTGGAGTTCTTCCATCCATTTTGGAGTGTGCCGTCTCATTGGCAGGGATGCTGGTGCTCCTGGAGATGCTGGCACAGCTGTTGTCAGCTCAGAATTGCTGTAGCACATATGTCAACCAGTTATGGAGGTGGTATATAGATGAGTCACCCAAAGTGGAATTAAACTCAAGTACAGCAAACATAGCTCCTGAAACCAAGCAAGATTGTCGTTGTTGTTTTGTGTATTCGTAACGTTTTGCAGAGCTGCTCTTTGGCACATCCATTCATCAACCTCTGTTAGTTAGAGAGCAGTCATTTGGATTGCACACAGGACACAACTCCAGTTCTCATCTCTGTCTGCAGCCTAATGAACAAAATCGCGCATTGGCCATGATTTTTCACTGAATTCCTCTTAGGCCCCAGAATTGTTGCACGCCTCATTTCACATATCAAGAAGTACATACTCCCATTTGGAGATCTGGGAAAGATCTCTTAAAGGCAATGCATGTCAAACTGCCTTCTCCCTCTGTTCTTTGCCTCTATCATGTCCTTTTGATATGCATACATACTGTTATCTTTGCCATTTTGTAAAGTATTCACTTTTTAATTTTCAGGACCATCTGACTATTAAAATGCATATACTTATCTACTTGGTACTTGGACATATCAGATTTTAATTGTGGATTACATTTACATTTGTTTTGATCACAGTTTATTTTCGGGTATTCCCTCATATTTTTGGCATCATTTTCTTTGTAGGCGAGATGTGAATGGAGTGTGAGTATAGAATTTCGTTCAACCTACCTAAAATGATTCGAAGATCATTTTAAGTGCCCAAAGACTTAAACTGCTGTATAAAGTTTACCTGCCAAGATTTGATTTGCTTTTTTTCTAATAGAAAAACATATTTTTTGCAGTGACAGGAATTTCATTAAAGCATTTGAATTTAGTATTTTTCTTTAAATGAGAGATCTGATAAGTTGTACTAATTGAAAATTGAGCATATTGACCAACAAACATACCAAAATCTGAGATATAATTACTTTCCAAAATCAAACAAAAAGCCAAAAAGCTGTTCGAAAACATTTGCTACAAAATGGAAATCTGTTTGTTCATTCTATTTTTTCTTTGTTACCCCATGGTTAAATTTTTGTGTTAGTACATTTTTGTGTGCAATGCTTTATTTTGCTTCCTAATGTTTCAAGCACAGCCATATCAGAATGTTCATTTGGGAATAGGTTACTTGATAAGTTTGCCTTATAGGGCATGCATTGAGATGCTTTCTGATAGTGTATGCCATGATTTCATTGGCTATAAATATTCATGTTTTATATTTTGTGTTGTGTGACCTGAAGTGATGACTCATCTTCTTAGTAAGCAGTGACTTGATGAAATTCCGGGCATGCTAAGCAGGGAAGAGTTACTTGCTAGAAATTGTTTTTGGCTTTAACAACCAAAATCGACAGTTTGCTCTAGTAACCAGAACTGCCAAGTGCACAGTGATAATTCTTCCCTCTTACTCAACCAAGGAGGCTCTCTGTAGGTGAGTGGAAGGGAATTCTATCCTGATTTTATGTAGAGCTGTTTTGACAGTTCAAGTAAGGGCTTTTAAGAGTTGAGAATTGGGTAGATATTCATTAATTTGGTTCATAGAACCTTCCCATTGCCTTCTAGGTCACGAGGCAAATAGATAATGAACTAAGACAAGTTTTTAACATTAATCAGACACTGGCCTATAGACCTTCTGTATTCAAGGCCTTTTTGCCCCTTAACTAGGAACTTCTACACTGTATTGGAGCGCCAGTAACTGTTTTGTTTTCTGGTTTGATTCTTCATAATAGGGGACGAACAGGGAGGATCCGTGTCCTGTCTTTTAAAACTGGCATCATTTCTCTGTGTAAAGCACACTTGGAAGACAAGTACAGATGTAAGTCTTACGTATGAACTCTGTATTTTCTTCATTGATGTTGCCGAATTACTCTCATTCTAGGTGGAAAATGATGTACCATTCTTATTTCACGGCAGGTTTGTCACTTCAGATGGAGAACTGCTCTGAAAGGGTCATAAAATTTGGGTTGTGTTCTTCCCTGTCAGACATTACATTGAAGGCATTTAAATAGAGAATGGGGATTAGCTTTGCCGGCCCAAGTATTATTTTATGTTACATTGTCTGTGTCTTAGTAAAACACATGTTCCAGGGGGATAAAGTCTGATTTCCTAACCCCTTTGTGTAAGTCAGGAGAAGAAATGTGAAGGTTTAATCCCTGCTTTTCCTGTGTCTCTTTGGATTCCCACTTAAATAATACTATCTGGCATTTGTGTTCAAAACACATTGTATATTTTATAATCATCTTACTGCAAGCTGTACTGACACATTTAATTCTGTGACGTGACTAACATTTTACTGTTTGAGGGATGGCTAGCCTTCTATTTCTTAGAAGGTAAGTAGCACCCTCTAGAATTTTCTTTTTGATTGGCTATTAGAATCTTTTACATAAAAACCGTAAATCTAAATAAAAGGCAAATGTTAAAGGACTCATAGTTTGGGTGCCCAAATCACCATCCATTCTCACTTTGAAGGACTGTGTATGTTTGCCCCTGGAAATGCTTGTAAGAAGCCTTTTCAGGAGGAATTGAACAAATCTAGCCTGTCCTGGCTTTCACCTAAGAACTAGTCATACGTAGATGAAGCAGTATGCTGGGTGTAAAGATGGGCAGGAGACAAAAGACATGGCATTTCTCCAAAGCCAGGCTGTGTTGTAGTTCTCAGTTTTGTAGAGTAAATCATACTCTATGCAAACCACTGTAGCGCTCACTTTTATATAGTTTCCATGGGAGTTTTCATATCCCTATGAACTAAACAACATAAAATAAAACAACCCCCAACCAAACTTGAATAATGGTTTTTTTTGGACCCTTTAACATTATTTGGGATAAAAACAATATTTCTGAGTGCTTTTACTTTTTGAATATTATAACAACTTATTGTAAGTTAGGTTTATTGTCTTTTAAAAAGACATGGGAGTGGTTTCTCTCTAACTTCTTGCTGTCACTCAATGTTTATGAGTTTAAGGTCATCCTTGACTGCCTTTCTTCCCCCCAAAAAATACAGAAATAGTAAGGCAGACATAGGAAATCAACAATAACTGAGTATGATAGGAGCTAGTTACACAAGAGCACAGCATCCTATGTAAGCAAACATACCAATCTCTTTGATGCTGAAGGGACTTATGACTCTTTAAAAACTCATGATTTTGTTACATATTTTGATATCTGATGCTCACATGCTTTTTGCTAAACATATGACTCTTGATTAAAAAGTATCCATGGTAATATTCATGTCATATATACATAATAGTTACCAAAGGATTGTGTTTGGTTTTAAAAAGCAAGTTACTAAGTTAGTAAGAATACATTTGGGGTCTGATGAGATGGCTCATTGGGTGAAGATACAAGTCAAGTTCCATCCTCAGGATCCATATGATAGAAGGAGAGAACCGATTCCTGTAAGTTACCCCCGAACTCCACATACTCTAAATGTATGCATGCATAAGAAATCAATAAAATGTAACTTTTAAAAGTGCACGTGAGCCATCAAGATGGCTCAGCAGATAAAGGCACTTGCCACTACGCCTAATGCTGAATTTTACCTCCAGGATCCATAAGGTGGAGGGAGAGAATTGACTCCTGCAAGTTTTCCTTCACTTGCACATATGTGCCTTCATATATGTGACCCACACTTCACATAGAAGTAAATGAAATAAAAAAGTGATACCTGTAAACTCACCCTTTGCAGGACTGTAGTTTATTCAAATTTTTATATGACATATGTAGGCATATGTTCTGATTACCCTAAATTAGCCATAATCCCTCAATCTAACACGGAGAAAGTTTTGCCTTCAGTCCCTTGCATCATATAAAACCACACACCTATAATCTTAGCTCTCAGGAGGTAGAGTCAGGAGAATAAGAAGTTTAAGGTTATCTTCAACTAGATAGCAAGTTTAAGGTCAGCCTGTATTGCATTAGAACACACACAATTAAGATAAAAAAGCAAAACAGTGAGTCTGTGGGAATATTGGCCATACCTGAGAATAAGTACTTGCATTGAATTGGCCACTGGGTTCTGCTTACGTCCACTTGTTCCACTGTTTTGATTTTCATGGTTCTCTTCTTTTCTTTTATAGACCTTTTCAAGCAAGTGGCAAGTTCAACTGGCTTTTGTGACCAGCGTAGGCTGGGTCTTCTTCTGCATGATTCTATTCAAATCCCAAGACAGCTGGGTGAAGTTGCCTCCTTTGGGGGCAGTAACATAGAGCCAAGCGTCAGGAGCTGCTTCCAATTTGTAAGTTATTCATCTTTTTATTTTTTTTACCTGTGTGTGTATGAGACTGAACAAGTGTTCTACCACCAATTCATTCCTTGTGCCACACATGCGCATGTTTGCACACACACACACACACACACACACACACACACACACACACACAGAGCTTTTCTTACAGTCCTATAGTATATCTAAGGTTTACACTCTTCTAGTGACTGTTGCATGCTCAGCACACTGCCTCTCTTGCTCATCCTGCCTTTTCCTGCCCCCGCTGTCCTTCCTCTTCTGTTCTCCTTCTCAGTGCCCGAGCACTCTGCTATGGCATACATACGAGCAGGCTGTTTCTATTTTTGGTAAATAAAGTAGGTAGTCCTGCTAGGTAGTATTATAATGAACGTCTTCATGTATTTAGTCCTGTTCTTTTAAAAATCTCTCTCTCTCTCTCCCTTGTTCCCCCACTCTGTGTGTGTGTTTCTGTGTGTGTGCACATGCCTGAATGTGTGCACGCATGCGTGTTCACAGTGTGAATGTGGACATGTGCCCACAGAGGACAACCTTGAGCATCAATCCTAACCTTCCATCTTGTTTCAGAAAGGGTCTCTTGCTTTTTGCTACTCTATGTGCCTGACTAGCTGGCCCCCAAACTTTCAGGGACTCTTCTGTCTCTCTCTGCCTTTCCTTTTGTTGGAGGAGCAGCAAGACTGCAGATACATCCTCTGGTGCCTCACCTTCTGTAGGCTCGAGAGTTCTGAGCTCAGTCGAGTCTTCAGGCTTCCCAACCTCCCTGGTCCATTTTCTCTCCTTTGAAACAGATTCCTTTGAATCAGTTGATCAGATTTAAGAATAGAAATATTTTTTTGTGCCTTTTGACTCATATTAACAGATGGCTTTTCTTTAACAACTCTTTCTAGTTGTAATGCCACCAGAATTAGTGGAATAAGATATTTGCAGGACCACTGTATTCACTGTGTTCTTATGTATTTTTAAATGCTACAAGCTGTTTTTCTTATGTGAGGTTTCTCAATCATTCTAATCTCATTCACAGTGGCTAAGATTTATAAAATTGAAGTCTTTTTCCCATAAACTGGAGAAAATTCTAGGCAGCTTTCTAGGAAGAATGCTGTCACTATTTTGATGGTAAAGCAGTTTGAATATTTAAGACTTAATTGGCAATATGATTGAATGTGCACAGAATAAACCCACTTACTATAGGGTGAGATATATTGGAATTATTTTACCAAAATGTTGGCAGGTTGGTTGTAAAATAGTTATAGGATATAGCTGCATTTTTCATCATTCCAAAGCATGAAAATACAATCATTATGAAACCTTTGTACATGTTGCTGTAATAATATCTATTCTAGAATATCAATATTAATAACTTTCATATAATGAATTTTAGCAACAACACAATATAGATTTTTTAATTCACTTATACAACAGCATGCAGTACTATAAATTTCCCGCTAATCTTTGTCTTCTAGTGAAATTCCATTTACTTTTTACTTTTTGAGTTTGAGTTGTGAAGTGCATGCACACATGTTCACATATGTAGTAGGAGGCTACTTGTTTGTTCCCAGCTTTTCAGCCCTGAAATTACCACACCGAAACTGTACTAATTAAATCACTGCTTAGCCCATTAGCTCTAGCTTATTATTGGCAAACTCTTACATATTAATTTAACCCATTTCTATTAATCTGTATATTGTCATGTGGCTGTATTGTCATGTGGCTGTTGCTTACCAACAAGGTTCCAGTGGTGACAGCTACATGGTGTCTCTTGACTCTGCCTTCTTTTTTCCAGCATTCAGTTTAGTTTTTCCCGCCTACCTCTGTTCTGCCTAGCTATAGGCTCAAGCCAGCTTTCTTTATTCATTAATGGTAACCAAAGCATACAGAGAGAATCCCACATAACACATATGTGTACCTATATATTGTATCTTAGGTTAAAAGTAAAGATCAGATTATAGAGGCATTGTCAACTGTCTCTATTGTATGATGGTCCCTGTTGCAGAGAGCTATGCTCAGAGTTTCCCGTCACCTCTCTGTACTGACACACTGGGCAGCCATTACCCCTCTTACTGTAACTTCTCTACTTGAATTTGGCTGTCAGGATAGAGGCTGTTGAACTAAAGCTCTACTTTCCCTGGCGAGGAGGCCAGTCTGTCCCACCTCTTCTTTTGCTAATTGCCCCTTCTCCAGAACTCTATCTCTCTTACTTGTTTCCTTGCCATCTCTGTAAAAGCAACCCTCTTCTCAGCATCAGCATTTGAACTCAGTCCATCTTGCATATTGAGTGAATGCCTCTGTGTTAGCCAGCAAGCTCCTGGAAACCTCTTTTGTTAGATTAGGAAGAAATTGACCAAGAGATTCCCAGTGATAACAAGAGGCTTTTTATTTGCTCCTTGCTTTTTTCTCTGAATTTCCTTCTTTGAGCATTTATAATTTTGAACGAAAGCAAGCAAGGAAGGCAGGCAGAGGGGAGGAAGGAAAGAAAAGAAAAGAAGGAAGGAATGAAGGAACGAAGGAAAGCAAGCCAATGACTAAAGTGCTTCCTTTGATTCCTTTCCATGGCAATCCTTATACCTTGTTTCACAGCCCGCTCATTGCTTGGGCACATCATCGCATGTTTCTCCTAGGAAGCCTGAGGACCACGCTGCAGTGCCTGCCTTTGATCTGAATGTCCTTTACGTACTTTAAATATTACCACATGACAACTATCATCAACGGTCTCCAGTGGATTTCCATTTTCTGCTAGAGAGATTTCAGCTTCTTTATTTTAGCCCTCGGGTGTTTCCTAATGTCGTTCCATAACCACTGCTTTGAAACATTTCTTTTGCTACCTTAGAACAGCCATACCTCATTGTTTGTATTTTGCATGATTCTAACTAACGGCATTATTATTGTTACTTACAAAATTTTGTACTTATTCAAATGAATTTACTCATTGAAATCTTGCAGTCCTTTGGGGAGAGTACAGTGGGCAGGCTTTGGAGGCTTTTGGTTTTATGTTTGAACAACTTTTCTCTGCCTTTAACCTCTGTCAACTGGGGAATGGTGGGATTCTCATTTATACCTCTCACCTCTTTCCCCAATATGTTCTTTCAGACACTTTTTTCCAGCCTACTCTCAAGGGCAAACAACAAATATTTCATCATGTTTGTCCTGGGTTCTGGGTAAAATAAAAGGTGTTAATAGGAAAAAAAAGACAGATAAGAAGAGTTGGGGAGGGGTTAGGTCAAGTATTGAACTCGATTCTTATAGTAGAATGGGCTGCCGGTGTGGCTTATTCTAGTCAGATATGGGAAGCCTCTTAACTTGTAATCATTTTTCATTGGGTTGAATGGCCACATTGTGAATGTTGACTTTAGAATCTGTGTCCTGGCCCTGGATTGCTTTTCCTCAACCAGGTGCTCTGGTGGTCACCTTGCCTGTCATTGTGCAATAGCCATGAAAATACAGTGTTTGCCATAGGGAAAGATAGCAGCAGTGAAAATGCCCTCTGTCCTCTGAAGCATAAGACCTTGGGAACCGGCTCGACTTGCTCCTTCAGCAGGCTTGTGCACACAGGGTGCTATTTCTGCCAGCATGAGGAGCCAGTGGAGTGCCTGCCTCTCTTTTCTGCACTGTGGATGTTGACTTTGAATAGCAGTGCTTCTGTTTCCTTTGTTTCTTGTTACCACATAGAAAACTTCTCTCTCCTGTGCAGATACAGTTAGAAACCTCTGGCCCATGGTCTCCTTGTGGCAGGAAGAGAGGTAAATTTTCATGGGCCCCATGCTTTAGATGATCTTCCGAAGGTTTCTTCAGTTCTATACGTCCCCACTATAAGCTTACAAAGATGGAAGGAAAGTCACCCCTCAGATCTAAGTTTAAAAAAAATAAGCTGTCAATTAAAACTAAGTGTAAGTCCTGTATGGTAGCACACACCTATAATGCCATTATGCAGGAGACTGAAACAGAAGGATTACTATATATTTGAGGCTAACCCGGGCTATAGAGTGAGTTAGAGACCATCCTGGGGTATGTAGCAAGACCTTCTCCAAAATAAATAAATAAATAAATAAATAAATAAATAAATAAATAAATAAATAAATAAATAAATGGAGTCTGTGAGGATAGTTCCGTTGATAAAGTATTTACTCTGCAAGCATGAAGATCCGTGTTTGGATCCCTTGCATGCGTATAAAAATCCAGGTGTGGCAGCACGTGCCAGTAATCCTGGTGCCAAGGGGGCAGAGAGAGGCAGCTCTCTTGATCTTGCCGGCCAGATGGCTTCGCTGAATTGGCGAGCTGCAGATTCAGTGAGAGGCCCAATCTCAAAAGATAAGGTGGAGGGCCGGTGAGAAAAAAGCCTGGCACAAAAGCCTGGCAGCTTGAGTTGAAAGCTAGGAATGCAACGCACATGAAGGTGGAGGGAGGGAGTTGATTCCACAAAGTTGCCTTCTGACTTTCACATGCTTGCCATGATGCTTGTTACTGCCCCCCCCCCCAACACACACACGAATTTGTGAAAATGAAACCATGCTTGTGGCTATTGAAACAGCTTATTTAAGATGTTTGTGGCGTCTTCAATAACACTAAGTCAAGCTATCGGCACACTGCTGCTACCGTATTCACCGGGAAGTTGACTCATTTTGATAGTGATGAAAAAGTATTGAAACTTGACTGTTTTGTGATAGAGCGTGAACTCATGTTGATCACAGTGTTCCTCTTTCATATTCCCTAGACCATGGGCCATTGAAATAGAAAGGGATCTTTACAGGCTATAATAAAGTCAATCTTATGGTGGCAATGAGTCACAGTCTGCCTGAAAGAGCCTTTGGGTTATCCCCATCTTGCCTTTTTCAAAAGAAGGAATGATGTTCAGTCCCTCCCTTAACACATACACCTTTATTATAAATACTCTAATTTGGGGGCTGGATACATGGCTCAGTGGATAAAAGTACATACTGCTCTTGCAGAGAACCTGGGTGTGGTTCCCAGCATCTGTGCTAGACAGCCCACGACTGCCTGTGTCTCAAGCTCCAGGGGATACATCACTCTTTTCTGGGCTCTGCTGGCATCTGCACTCACATGAGCATACCCACAGGCAGTGACCAACATATAGCTGGTTTTTGTGATACTGTAATTTCATTTGTTTGTGCCCTGTCTGTTTTGGGGTGGTTTTTTTTTTGAGTTTTTTAAAGATTCTACTTACTTATTATATATGCAGTGTTCTGTCTGCATGTATGCCTGCATGCCAAAAGACTTTGTCTGTTTTTAAATAAAACCAAATATTGCTTTTAGGCCCCAAAACTCTTCAGTGACATCATAAGAGAATCATGTATCAGCAAATAGCATTTGGCATTACCCTGAGAAGTACTTCCTTCCTCCACTGTGATAGGCTTTGTAGTATTTTCTTCTGCAAACACTTTAATGACTTTATTATTTAGATAGACTTGTGTACACCAACTTTCTATTCAATATGCTTCAACTACAAGTGCTAGAGTGTCAAAATCTGTTTACTCTACATCTGCTTTCTGCCTCCTGCTGTATTCATACATTCAAGAAGAATGAATTGCTGTTTCATTTATATTCTGAATTTTTACATTCATATGACAAAATGAAAATCATCTTTGTGTAGTTACTATAATATAGAACAAATACAAAGAAGAGAATGAATTACAGCCTCAACTGTTTAAACTAAGTATGTGTGTGTATCTCATATGCTAAAAGTCTTGCAAGGATCTTTGGTTTGTGAGTGTCAGGGTGATTAAGTATGTAAACAATGGAGTTTGAGATGTGAAATTTGCTGTGGGCCAGATTTGTACAGGCACATTTCTTACCCTCTCTGGCTCCTGCCATCTTGGCGGGCTTGTGGGAATGAAATGAGTCAGCAGGGGTAACTTATTTAGTTGTGGTGGGCACCTACTGCGCTGAGCATTAGCTATGATTACCTTGAGTGTCTTGTGACATGAGAATATCATGTCAGGATTAGCAGTTCACCATACCTATACCTAAGCGTCTGTGGACTCAATTTGAAGCTAAGATTGCTTCTGTGCAGATGTAAAATGGTGTGCTAGGAAACTTTCCCCTGATTAGATATCAATTCCCAAGGCAACTGATCACATCTTGTATTTTCATTCCTTCGATAACATCAAGCAATCCTAGTGTTCTGAAGCTTCCTTTGGGTTCTATAGACATTCTTGTTCTGCCGCCTTTGTAGGACTGAGGGCTGCGTACTCATATCCATCGAGGTAGCCTACCTATTGTGGAGGGTACGTTTCATCACAAATTAGCCTCTCCACCTCAGTTTTTCTAAGAATGAAAAGGGAGGAAAGAAAGGTATAGGTATTGGGTTTTTTGCTTACTTTCTTCTTTTGCTGTGGTACTTGTGGCTTCACCCAAGGCCTCATGGATGAAATCCAATGCCCATTTCTTGCTTTAAATATGCTTTTATTGCGTGTATATTCTGGATTGTTTTTGTCAGCTCATAGTTTGTGCTAATTTGTGCTAATAAACTTATCCTCCACAATCATGGAAACTAAAAAATAAATAAGTTTAAAATTTGCCACCCTCATTTTACCCAATATTATCCACTGAATTTTTTAACAGAAAGTTCGTTTTTAAGATTATTTCAGATGAAAAGAGTATAAACTTACTCCTGAAAGATTTTTTATAGATTTTTCCAATGTCTTCATCCTATATTAACTTATTTATCAGACAGCTACACTTCTTATTTCACGTACATTTGGATTATTTTTTAAAAAAGATTTCAACCAGGTAGGGTGGTGTGGGTCTTAAATCCCAGCACTCAGGAGGCAGAGGCAGGTAGATCTCTGAGTTCGAGGTCACTCTGGTCTAGAAGAACAAGTTTCAGGACAGGCACCAAAGCTACACAGAGAAATCCTGTCTGAAAAAAACAAAAAGCAAAACAAAAAAACCCACAAGATTTCACTATACAGCTCTGGGTAGCCTGGGGATACCTTTGGAAAATTTAAAAACATTTACTTATCTGTGTGTCTGTATGTTTATGTGAATGTGGTGTGTGTGTATGTGTGTGTGTGTATGCATGCACATGTGTGTCCACATGCTAGCTCGTGTGTGTGCTGGTTCTCTCCTTCCATCATGTCAGGTGTGAGGAGGAAACTCAGTGCTCAGGATGCGTTACATTACAGCAGGTGCCCTTACCTGCTAAGCCATTGAGGTGCCCTTTTGATAATATTTTATGATAATATTTAACAGGATTTCTGAGCTGGGGGGGCAATGATTTGGTGGCTACGAATGCTTGCTGTACAAGCATAAAGGCCTAAGTTTTCATGTCAAGCAGCCATGTAAAAGGAGCGCATGGCTACATGTGTCTATAGCTGAGGGTTCATTTAGGTAGGAGGATTGCGAGGGTTTTCTACCCAGGTAGGAGTTGAGCTTCAAGTTCATTGAGCCAATGGCTTAGCGAAATACTCTGTCTCAAAAACTGATAGAACCTGAAGCCTTCCTCTGGCAAAGCCTTCCTCATGCAAAGCCCTTGGATGCACATGCGTACATGTCGTACACACACATATTTTTGTCTTGCCTTTCTTTCAGGGCTACGTTTTATTTGGCATAGTAACATTTACTGCTTGACGTTCAGTTCTGAGTTTAGACAAATGCATAAAGTCGTGTCGCCGCCATGACAATCAAGACACTGAACAATTTTAAAACTCCTTCTGCTTTCTTGCCACCATGTTCCTTTCCAGTGTATGGGAACTGTGTCTCTGCGTTTAATTTCTCCAGTTTTGCTTTTTTACTCAACTGGCCTTTAAATAAGCAGAGGAGGCAGCAGTGGAAGAGTTAACTTTCTAAGTTGCATGATTGACTAAATTATCCTGCTCTATACTTCATGAAGTAGGTTCCCTAGCATTATGGGTAGATGTGAACTTCTCCACATAAGTAAAAGTTTCTCTTAAGTAGGAGCACTCTATCATAAGTTCCCAACACTGAGTATATGAAAGGATTTGCATACACTTCAAATTGTTCTCTAAGGCCAAGGTGTTAATTGGTTATTAGTCAGGTGGAGTGGAGAGCTTAAGGTCACGAGAGGTGTCCTTGAACATGGAAATGAAGAGTGGATAATCACCACATGTTATTGTTTGGCCTGATTTTTTATCTTTAATGGGTGATGCAGAGTCTTGATGAATATTTAGAGCCGTGACTGCTGGCCTCCAACCTGCTCATTATCTTCACAACTTTAAATAAAACGCTTCATTTTTACCCAAGACAGCAGTTATGGGAAGCCTTTTACTTCTTGTTTCAATACAAGTCTTGACCTTTCCATCTCTGCATCAAACAAGATACAAATTTTGTGCAAGAACTCATTTTCATGACCGGAAACTCACACTTAGAATCCCAGAAGACCACATCTAGACAGTGCATAAGAGAGTGTTCTAGGGACCATGATGAGAGAAGAGAAAGTTTTGTGTTAGGTTCCTGGTTTCTGAGGTCTTGAGATTTTCCTATTTTACATCATTTACGTTAAGACCATTTGAGCTTCCTCCTTATGTGTGTTAAAGATTCTTTCTCCCATCCTCCTATCTTGCCCTTCTTCAGGAAGGAATGACTTGAGGGAAAAGATGGTTCCCAGCCATTATTTTATTTCAGAAATATCTCAATTGCAAAGTCAGTAGTGGAATAATGAACAACCGTTTATGCTATGCAGCCCTATACCACTAGTTAATTTTTGTATACATATTTACTGCTCTTAGAGCCCTCTGTGTGCTGTATGTAAGTATGCATGTGCATAAACATGCTTTATCATATATAATTTAAAAGAAAAGAGGCATCATAATACAAACCTCATTATTGTTTTCCATAATTCACATTCCCTCAAGTCAAGGAAAGAACAACACATGAGTCTAGCCCTTAGCAATTTTATATGTTTCCATGTTTATTACTGGATACATAAGTAGTGATACATGCTGTCATGTATACAATTTAAATCAGGTTAGTAATCCATCCATCAAAGTCCACATTGAAAATTTCTTTTTGTTCTGGAGTGTTCCTTATATCTACCTGTTTATTTTCAAGATCCAATCAAGACTTTTGCCTTACATTTGCTTATATGGGATTTATTAGAGTGCTCTATAGGCTGTGGTCAGTCTAGTCCGACAATGGCTATCTCTCAAGGAAACGTGAAGAATCCACTTGTTCATTCCATGAGGCTGGATATAGGTTTTCATGCATATAAAACCTCAGCACCAGGGTAGATGAACTTACCAGCTAATGTGAGGGCAGGCAGGCAAAAAAAACAAAAAACAAACAAACAAAAAAACACACTAAAGCTTCCTTCTTCCACGTCCTTTTCTGTGGATCATCACCAAAAGGTGTGGCCCAGATTTGGAGTGGATCTTCTGACCCCAGATGATCCAGATTTAGGGTATGGCTTCTCATCTTAACCCAGCCAATTAAGGAAATCCTTCTCAGGTGTGCTCAGCTGCTTGGGTTCTGGTCAGCTCCAGCTATAGTCAAGTTGATGACCCAGGTTAGCCATCACGGTCCCTGAAGGCAAAGGCGTAAGTCAAAAACAATCCCACACCAGTTTAGAATTATGATTAATAGAATGGTTATTTATTTAAAGGGGAAAAAACTTACAGATCACCGTCACCCCTCTGTACAACCAGGAAGGGAGTCTAGTCGCCAGCTGAGCAGGAAGTGAAGAGGAGGGAGAGAAGGAAGTGGCCGCTTTTTTAAAGGGAGAGAGACCACGCCCCAATGGGCTGGTATCTCAGCGGCTATTGGCTGGAGGAGCGGAAGGACCTCCGGCAACAGGTCCCTTAGCTTTTTATTAAACATGGTTTTCCAGTTTTCTTTCATAAGATTGCCAGTTTTGAATTGGTATAGACCAGTTTTTTTTTAAGAAATTTGACTTATTTTATTTGTATGAGCATTTTGCATGCTTGTATGTTTGTGAACACATGTATGCAGTACCCCTGGAGGCCAGAAGAAGGGGTCATATTCTCTAGAACTGGTGTTGAAGATGATTGTGAGTCACCTTGTGGGTACTGGGAAACAAACTTAGATCCCTGAAAGAGCAGCCAGTGCTCTTAACTGCTGAGCTACCTCTCCAGTTCCCAGACCAGCTTTTCTCATGAATATTTGTGTTCCGGATTTCCCTTCTTCATCATGTTTTGACTTTAAGGTTTTCTGTTTTGTTTTTCTTCTTATCTGAAGATTGTAGAAATGGTGCTGCTGTGTTCTTCCCACATCAGGAGGAATGAATTTTAACTCTGTTCTTATGAGTAAACCTAATCATATTGGTATTGGCATGTATTTTTACTGTCAAAGTACCCCCTTTCCCTTTGTCATTCGAAATCAATTTTTTTTTAAATTTTGAGACTTTGTGGCTATCCTTAACACCCTTTGGTGTTCCTTATGTAATCCAGTTATTCTATTAGTGGTGGCATAATATGATTTTCTAATTCTAATGTTCTTTGTGAGTGTACAGCTTGGTTTTCTTATATAAAGAAGAGCTTTCATCTCTCCACCCCAATATTTCCTTAGGCATTAACGTAAATGTACAAATGGTGCTTCTCATATCTGAACTACTTTTGGATATTATTTTTTTGCTATCGCATTATGTAAAATGGCAACGCAACAATCAATTCTTTCTCCGTGTGGGGATATAAATATTTCCATGTTACCAGACTCTTTTCTAGAAAGAATTAGTTGGTAAAGGCCAACCATGTAACTGAAATTGTGTGCTAATGAGGACTGAAAAGGTCACGGGTATTTCTGCTCCACCCTCTCCACCACCCATTTTCTGCTTCAGAGTATATGTTGAGTCATACCTATGAGTCGGTGCAGCTCATATATGCCATGGCATCTAATGGTGTGAAGAGCATGTATTGACAAAACCAGAAATGAGTAAGAACGAGATAAGAAGATCCTATGTATTCATCACAGTGTTTGGGGGAACTCACTTGCATGCCAAATTATTATCAATATGCCTTTCAATAGATGAGCCGATGATTCAATATCAAATTAAAGTACTTCTGCATCTCCTTTAAAACAGCTTTCATAGTTACCACAGCCTAGGACTCTCAAATTAAGGAATCAAAGGATTCTAAAGAATTTTGGAGATCAATCTTCACGCTGCCATAGAACATTACTTTCGCCCTCCCTTTAGTACCACTTTAAGCATCCACTTAATATTAAAGTAATAGATAATCTTGAGCAATTTTCTTTAGCCTCTTTGGGCCTTTTCTTATCTGTAACATAAAGTTGAAACAGTTTATCTTAAGGTTACTTATCCCCAAGTTTGTTTGATTATATGCTATTACAAAGGCAGAAAGGAAACCAGATTACTGTCCTGATTTCAAAGCTTGACCATTATCAGCAAATTCTTACCTGATCTTCCGGGTAATGACTCTTGTAAGGAAGTTGTGGGGTACATAGACTATGGCCCTTTACATGAAAACAGACTGTTTCCTGAACAGAAGGAGCACACACTAAGAGTAAAACATGGGAAAACATTGTGTAGGAGCAGAAATAAATGATCCCTTGGGTCCCTACACACTAAGAGCAAAACGTGGGAAAACATTGTGTAGGAACAGAAATAAATGATCCCTTGGGTCCCTACACACTAAGAGCAAAACGTGGGAAAACATTGTGTAGGAACAGAAATAAATGATCCCTTGGGTCCCTACACTAGTTTCCTCAGCAACCCAAAGGCAAAACACAAGTATCTGTGTCTGAGGATGAAACTGTCATTTTCTTTGTGTTTTATTTGCCGCATGCAGGTTTGGTGTAGTTTTATAGGGGTGTTCTTTATCACTCATTTAATAACGCCTAAAAATTGGGCTAGTTTGGAAGAAGAGTCATTTATAGTCTTTACAAATGTGCTTGTTCTGCCTTTTATGTTCAGTGCTGGTGTCGACTTCTCTCTTATGTAAAATATTCCACTGGATGCCCTTGGTAGATTTAGAGGTTGCTCAGGGAACAGTCAGGAACTGCTTGTCCTATCCTGTCTGACCCTGACTAGGCAGTCTGTAATTTGAAATTCTTGTCTATAGACTGTTCAATTATATTTCATAAAATCTGGACCACAAAGTTTGGTTGTTGGCTGTTCATGTTGTTGCCTGTTCGCAGTGGCAGAGATATTGAAATGATTATCTGGATTTATGAATAGAACATCTTCCTAGTGAAAATAGCAAATAGAATAGTCAGGAAAAACAGGCTTTAAAATACATAGTTTGTTCACAGTGTTTTCTCTAAATGTGTCCTTTTCTCTTAATAAGAATTCTATCCACATATATGCATTCAGTATGTGTATGTTCTTGTCATTCTTCTGACCTCTGTTCGTGTATGCACACAACTGTATCAGCCCATCCATCTTATCTGACCTAGGATATTTATTTGCCATGACTAAATTAATTTCTGCTGCTTTTCCTCCCCCAAATATAGAGTTCCTGTTTGAGAAACAACTTGCTGTCAAGTCAGGGGCTACAGTTTTAGCAGGCATCCTTGCAAGCTCGTGTTCTGGAGCGTTTTACTTGTCAGTCTTTTATTCTGCCTATACACAGTATGTGAGTGAATACAGCATTTCTCTTCCAGGTATGAGCTGAACAGACCCATCACAGGTCCCTAATTTCTGTCTTACAGGAGATAGCTGCCTTCCAGCTAGCTCCCCTGTGGGGTTCTCAGGGAAGTCAGCTCTTCTCTTATTACTGATGAACCATATTGGCTTCTTAGTTCTGACAAGTGCATCATGGCTATCAACCTTGGTGCTCATGATGCTTAAGGCCATAATTATTGTAATTCTTGGTTGTGGGAGGCTGGCCTGTGTATCATGAGGTGCTTCAGCATCCTGGTTTCTGTTTACTGGATGCTGGTAGAGCCTCTTCCCACTCTCATGGAGTGACCAAAACAGTCGGGCTTACTCACCAGTGAAGAGTTGTCTCAAACTCTCGGTGTGAATTTTATATATTCTTAATGTCTTAAGCGAAGTCAATCTAAAGAAATCTACAAAATCTACAGATAGCCTTTTGTGTGAGTTATGTTACAGATAGTCTGGCAGAGAGACATTTGTTTGTTTGGTGTTTTAAGTAGCGGTTTCATGTAACCCAGACTGGCTCACTATATAGCCAAGATGACCTTGAACTGCAAATTGCACACTCTCTTGCGTCCCCCCCTTAAAGGCTGGGACTAAGGTTTGTGCCCAGCTAACATTTATACTAACCTATTTAAAAGGAAATTTTGGGCAGTTTGAGAGTGGACATATTTTGTTCTCTCCTGCATAGATTACCTTTGTAGTGTAAGTATTTTGTGCTTTGGGATCAAGAGGCCATTTTTTTTTTCTGTTGTTGGTTTCATTCTAAATTCATTCTGCTCTTACAAGTCTTCCATTTTAAAGTGTGACCACATTGGAAATTAATTCTTACCAGCAATTAAATCTGCAAATTCTTAGAGAAGGCCCTGAAGCAAAGTTCCTGCCCTTGAATAACTGTCATTTTAAGAAAGGAAGTTAATGGATGGATATTCAAGTCTTGATTCCCATTTGGTAGCTTTGTTACTGCAAGAGGAACTAGATACAAACTCTTATAGACTGTGTCCTCTTTATAGACTGTTTAGATTTGTTAAGCTTTGTCACGGTTTCCATAAGCCTCAGAGTAGAGATGCTAGTTGTCTTCCCTTACAAATAAGATCTGTGGGTTTTGATAGCTGAAAGTTGTAGCTTGCTGAGAAATCTCCCCATTGCATTTGCTCTTTAACCATAAAATGATGCTGTTATCGCGAGAGAAAAGCCAGTAGTCAGTGGGATCTGCTGCAACCAGTCAGTCCTTCGATAATTCAGCAAGTCATTACCTCCAAACTTGCCACTTAATATTCTTACATTTCTTATATTGGTAGTTAAACGCTTTGGTTAGAAACTCTAGATGTCAGGATTTTTTTTAACTGCTTTTTCACTTACTTGTATGAAAAGTGACACTTGCATAAAGTCACCCTCCAGTATGCTGTGACAAAATAACACTAATGACAACCAATCGTTTCTCTTAACTTTCATGCTTAAAATCTATTCTTTTTCTTTTCCGTTTATTTCTTTCTTTCATTTGAAGATAATATGGGGTCTCACATATTCCAGGTTGGTCTCCTGAAACTCAGCATGTGGCCAAGAATGACCTTGCCTTCTGGTTGCTCATCCTTCCTCCACCTCCCGAATGCTGGAAATGCAGATGTGTACCACTGCACCCATGCTATATGATGCTTTGGACAGAACCAAGGCTTTTTGTATATTACACAAGCCCTTTACCAACCAAGCTATATTCTCAAATTCCCACATTCTGCCCTGGGCAGTTCTGATAGATGAGGACAAAGAGATAAGGAAAATCAAGATGCTTCCAAACCCTTCTTACCACAGTGGAAGGAACCAGGGCACCTTTTTATGCATATGCAATGAATGAGGAAAAAAGGGGTATTGCCAAAAACAAAAGTAAAAACAAAATAACACCATCCATCAAAGAAAACCCAGGGCATAGATTACCTTTCGCATAGTTTACTTCAAAGCAGCATTTAAGGTTGAAGCTAAAGTCATCCTTGATATGGACAAAACAGACTGCCAGAGGCTTTATGTATGTAAGGAATCCATAAGAATCATCTCAATCCATTGAATGTTTTCATTTTTTTATTTAGAATGCCTCATCCATTTAGTACCCAGTCATGTGTCTCTGTCTCTGTCTCTGTCTCTCTCTGTGTCTCTGTCTCTCTCTCTGTGATCAAAATGCAATTTCAGTTTGGATTTTACTCTAGTTCGGTTAGATCTTTATAGAAGCTTGCCTGATTTTTAATTCCTTCTTCTTTGTTGCCAGACAAAAGCAGAGAAAATATACCATGGGGATACAGAGTAGTTTTGTTATAAAAATGAAAGATGGAAACAGAATAAGAGTGTGAACCCCCATATCTTATCTTCAGTGCTGTCAGCTGGCACTGGCGAGCAATTCTAAAAGAGGCAAAATGATGGCTCTTGTATCTTAAGAGCTGGGAAGAAAGTTGAAATTTCCAACCTTTAAGCACCAGAGAATCTCTAGTATTTTGAAAGCGCACAGTCTACTGCTTCCCTTGGTAATTCACACTAATGCTTTAACAACTTTCAGCACCAGGAAATTCTTCCGTGTGAGTTACAGCCTAAATTCTTCATGCTGCTTAAGCCTGTTTCTTCTTGTTCATTCCCCAGTGGAGGCATAGAACAGCTGGTCACAAGCCCCTATGCAAGAGCCATTCACATAATTGAAAACTGTTATTACATCGCCTTTCAGCCACTCTTTTTTGCTTGTTCTTTCCCGCTCTCCCTCTGTTCTCATGGCTAAATAATCCTATTTCCTTTAAGTAGTTCTTTGGTCTTTCAAACCCCGAAATTATTGTTGTACCTTTATGTCAAGTCTCCTCTAAGTTCTGGGTTAGTGGTGGCCCCTAGAATTAGACACTGTTTTGTTTTTAATTTAATATTTTCATTAATTTATTGACGGCTTCACACAATGTATTTTGATTATACTTACCCTCTCCCCCTACTTCCTAGATCCATCTGTCATCTCTCTACCAGCTTCGAACTTACTGTGCCTTTTTTGTAGCTTTAGCTGACCTTGAACTAATTGTATAGAACAAGTTGCCCTCTGCCTCCCAATTTTTGGAATGAAAGGCATGTATAGCCACATCCAGGCTCTTAAAGAAAAATAACCTGCCAGGTCCATTTTGTGTTGTCCTTGGATGTGGGGCCATCCACTGGATCATGGTCCCCCTATTAGGAAGTCAAACCCTTAAAGAAAACTGAGTGGCCAGCAACTGCTTTTTTAGTGGAAAATATTTTTTCATAAAATATATTCTGATAATAGTTCCCTTCCTTCAACTTTTCCTGATTCTCCCAACCCACCAAACTCCACCTTCTATCTCTCTTTAGAAAACAAACAGGCAATTAAGGAAAACAATAATATAAAAAAAGAGAAACACATACACACATAGACAGAGAAACAAAACCATAAAGACACAGAATCAGAAACCATATTATACAAGCAAAAGAGCAGTAAGACAAAACATGCCCAAACAAAGCATTGTGAGACAAAAAATGTATAAAAGTACTATTAAGTTGATTCATATTGTCCATTGCTGGACATGGCGCCTACCCTTAAGCGCGGTTTGTGTACCCAGTGAGACTTCATTGGAGAAAACTGATTTTTCCTTTGCACACAGTTGACAATTGAAGATACGTTTGGTTAGAGGTGGGGGCTTGTGTCCACTCACACTCTCAGAGCTGGGACCCCATCCGGCTTAGGTGTTTACAGGCCATGTGCATGATGCCCCAGTCTCTGTGAGTTCATGTGTGCCAGTCGTGTTGTGTTTACAAGACCCTGTTTCTTCCGTGTCTTCTATCTCTACTGACTCTTACAGTCTACCCGCTTTCTCCTTACAAAGTTACCTGAGCCCCGAGGGGAGAAATGTGATGGAGATATCTCATTTTGTCCCAAGGTCTCCCACTCTGAGTATATCCTCCAGTTGTGGGTATCTGTATTTGTTCTTCTCTGCCACAGGATGGAGCTTCTCTGATAAAGGCTGAACAAGATACTGATCTATGGGTATGGCAGAATGCCGTTAAAGGTTATTTTATTGCTTTATCCCTTTAGTAGAACAGTAGTGTTTGCTTTTCCCATAGGTACATGGCTTCTCTAAGTCTTAGGTTCTTGGTCACTCAGGCCGTTTCAGGCGTGGGTTTCACTTCATTGTCTGGGCCTTAAATCCAGTCAGATAGTGCCTCATTAATCCCACAAGCTTTGTACCACAATTTCACTCACACATCCTAGCTGCAGGTCATCATTGTAAATCTAAGGGTTCGTGTGTGTTTGTGTTTCCCTCTCCTCTGATAGTGTGCAGAGTACCTTCCAATACCACAAACATTGGTCAGTATACTTAAACTGTCTAGTAGACACCAATTTGATTTTTGTGGCAGTGTTGTCTTCAGTAATCGGACCTTACCAACAGTTTGTGAAGAGCAACCAAAATTCTTGCCAACAACTCGAGTTGTTTAGGGGTATCCATGGAACCTGTTTGACCAGCAGTTCTGCTAGATGTCACCCATTCCTCGAACTGGGTGTTTCACTTGATGGTAAAAGATGTTGAGTTTGGGACTTCACCTCCTCCATTATTTTCAGACTCCATTTAGATTCCATTCATGTATGTATATATTTTAAGAAGCTTCTACAGTAGTAGTTTTCAGTATGACCACCCAAATAGCCCTTGGTGTTAGTTATCCCTCTCCATATCCCCCCTTACTCTCTCTTCCCTCTCCCTGCCTGTTTAATCCTCCTACTCCATGAGACTATCTATTCTATTTTCCTTTCTTTGTAAGATCCTTCCATCTTCCCTACTCCCTTACTCTATAGCAAATCTCTACAGTTATATAGCTTATAGCAAACATATTACAGTCTTAAAAGCTAACATCCATACAGAAGAGATTACATTCAGTGCTTCTCTTTTTTTTGGTGTGGGTTATCTCTCTCTAGCCAATTATTTTAGCCTCATCTATTTACCTGTGAATTTCATAATTTTGTTTTTTAATAGCAGAGTAATATGTCATTGTGTTAATGTTCCCGTTACATTATCCATTCATCTGCTTATGGACATCTAGACTGATTCCCTTCTTTGGCTTTTATGAGTACAGCAGCAGTGACATAGATGAGCAAGTAACTCTCTGGCAGGATGTAGAGTCTTTTGAGTATATGCCCAAGAGTTGGATCTTGAAATAGATCTATTCTTGGTTTTCTGAGGGTCCACCATACTGACTTCCATAGCAGAAGCCAGCAACTTTCAATAATTCATTGGTTGGTTAGGGATGGGGACTAGAAGCCCCTTCCCTTCTGTGGACACTGTTTTTCCATGAAGGGATTGCACTATGGTGAGAGTAATGAGATCAATTCTTCTCATATGACCTTCAATATGATTAGTCTCTGATAGGCATGGAGTTTCCTTCTTTTATGCATTTATTTCTGTTTCTTCCCTTTTGTGTGCGTGTGTGATGCATGTATATATGTGTGAGCAGGTACATGTACTCCTTTCCATGCCCAGACCACAAGAGGATGTTGGGTATCCTGTTTTATCACTTTCTGCCATGTCCCCCCGAACCAGGGTCTCTCACTTAACCTGGAGATAAGTTGATGACCCTCAAGCCCCAGTGTTTCAGGCCCATGTGGCTGGAAATTTGAACTCTAGTTTTCATGCATATGCAACAAGGTCTCCCATCCACTGAATTATATCCCCAGCCCCTTCCCTTTTGTAGTCCTAGGGATGGAACTCAGGGCTTCATACATGTTAAGCATGTGCCCTACTACTGAGCCCTTGGCCCCTCCTGTATTTCTTTATGGCTTCTTGTGGCTGACTCATACTCAGATTGTTTTCTTGTTCTTTTTTGGGAATGAAAGGATATTTTACATTATAATTTGTACTTTGTATTAAGGACGAATTCTTACCCTGTGGCATGTCTCTTAATGCATCATTAGTCTATCTTTTAAAAATAAGTCAGATTAAATCTATACAGTCGGATTAAGCATCAGTAGATTCACACCATAAATAGTAGTGAATTAGTAATGCTTTTCAATTTACCACTTTTCTATAATGGTTTGTCTCCTGGCTAGAAAGGGTTATTTTTGCTAAAGTTGGTTTCTAGACCAGTGGAGCAAGAGATTATTATAGGACATATTGTAGCTGAGTACTTGGCAGTTCTTTTGACAAACCTCTCATTAAGTCTTTGTGTGATGGAGGAATGTGTGCAGCACAGACTAGATGATGCTTCTGGGGAGAACTCAACAACCAGAGAGGACAGAATCACAGGTTATGTTAAACATGTAGGCTCTCGCAGTATGTCTTAATGTTTGCCCTCGGTCTATTCAAGGCTTTCAGCACTAATCTTCCTCTCCTCCCCACCCCTTTTTGTGACATGGCCTCTCTACATAGCCCTAGTTGCCCTAGAAACCACTATGTAGACTCTGGCCTTGAATTCACAGAGCTTCGCCTACCTCTGCCTCTTAGGGCTGGGATTAAAGGCATGCGCCACCATGCTTGCCTTCCCCCAGTAACTTTTCAGTGTGAAGAGAGAGCACATATTTTGAAATATGAAAAGTCCTAAGTTGAGAATGGCTAATTTATTGTTGTCAGGATTCTTAAACCAATGAAATGGTTACAATGGACTCAAACCAATAGGAAATTTCTTGACAGATGTGAAAGGAAAGAAATCCCAATAAGACAAGTATAAAGTGAAAGCATTATGGGTAACCGAAGAGAACAGCTTTCCCCACAATGCTCAGCTGAGTGTTAATGTGTTGTGGCACTCACAGACCTTATCAACTAGAAGTGAATAACGTTATTGGGGTCACTGAATTATAAATGGGGAAAATTTGAGGTCAAACATAGTTTGGCTTGGTTTTTCACTGATGACCTTCATTTTTAACTGTTAAAGTATTAAGTATTTTAAAGTGTGAAATGTTTTAAGAGGTGGGTATAAGATACAATTACAGTGATTAATCCTTAATTAATTTAACCAACCTTGTTTTCATAAAAGATTTGATGTACTACTGGAAAACACGGACCTAGAGAGTTGACTTGTGCAGAAATTGTAGTTGAGATCAAATAAAGGTGATCCGTTACCCGGTACAGAATAATGGAGGTATCATTCGCAGTAGAACATATTTAGGGAATTCTTTTCTGACGGGTGTTGGCAAACTGAGACATGCCACACGAAGAAATAAAAGAAACAGGAATGAAAAGGAAGAGCCAAAGATGGAAGTTCTGATAACTATTGAAAGGACTGTGCAAAGATAGCATATATGAATCCTTGGAGTCTAAATTTCCAATCAGTTTAATGATACTGGGAATGATAACCTCAGAAAACAGGCTTCTTGCTATGTACCAAATACCGACATAGATACCTTTCAGTCTGATAACTCATATAATCTTAAAATAGCCCTGTGAAGCAGATAACGTTAAAAAGTTTCATTTCAAACCAGAGGAAGATTATGGCATAAAGCTAAAGATATTTTCCGCAGATCACATGGACAGTGAGTAGCCAAGTTTCGGTTTGGATTCTAGGGCTGTGAATAGAGAGCTTTTCTGTCCTTTGTGTGCTTGCTGTGATTTCAACTCAGTCACTGACTGGGGTCCCTTATACACCCTTTAGGGATGTCTGCCTTCTCACCTGGCTGGTACTTAGACAGCAGCCGTACAAACACACTGGCACCGGTGAAGAGAGTTTGGCTTCTGAATAACAGCTCCATGGTGCCAGTCCAAAAAGAATGAATTGATTTGCATGATCTCTTTCATCTTTACATTCAGTGATTCCTTTAAAAAAAATAATTGCACAGTTTGTCTGTGATGACTCTTACATAGAGAACAGGGATTGGCAGAGGTTTTTGGTCAATGGTTTGAATTGATACCATTTTGTAGTAAGGACATCTAAGGTTAAGTAGCTTGTTATTTTGGTGATAAGTTGTCCTTAGGAGTAAGGAAGGACTGTGGTACTTCTGGAGTGGTCAGTGCTGCAAGGTCAGGGAGGTCTCAGCCCTGTTGCCGTTTTATCTGTTTGATGTTTTATTAGCAAGGTCTGTGCTGAGGGGGCGGAGTGGGATGACACTTTGCATAGTGCTTGTATTCTACTAAGGGTCCCATGCCACAGATTCAGTTTAGATGGTCCAAGACCCTCACTTTCTTGGCAGACCAGATCTAAAATCATCTGTGGAGAAGGGGTTTTTATTCAGTAGTTCAAAGTATGTTCAGAAAGTATGTATGGAGTGTTACATAGGAAAAAAAACTTCCATAGCTAAGAATATAAGAAATCAAAGTGAGTGGAAATAGGGCAGATTTACAAAACAACAACAACAACAAAAAAAAAAACATAAGATAAAGCAAAAACTTGCAAAGCGAACTTGGACAAGACAAGCCAATAGGGGGCAAAGATCCTAAGAGCAGGCACAAGAATCAGAGACCCACTCATTTTCACATTCAGGAGTCCCAGGAAAGCATTACCTGGACATCATATGCAGAGGACCTGCTGCAGGCTTGTGCTGGTCCCGAGCATGCTGATTCAGCTAGGCAGGCTATTTTTAAATGATGTTTGTGCTGGTAGAAAAGTAAAAGATAGCAGCGAAAACTAGAGGCCCATATTTGACCCTGACAGAAAACGTCTTCTGGGAACTACATATAAGCTTTGTAACTGCCTTTAAAACTGACCAAGTAGAGCGCCTAGGTATTAAGAAATAGGATAAGCAGTGTTAAGTTCATAGTTCAATAGTACTGACCTCCCATTTTCAGGGTAATAAGTCTCGTTTCCAGCACTGCAAAGAAAATTCACAATAGTTCAAATGTTTAAAACTGAAATTGTAAAACTTTAGGGGCTGATGATGACTCCGCAGTTCTGAACAGTTGCTGTTCTTGCAGAGTATCTGGGTTCAGTTCCCAGCCCCCACATGGTGGCTAACAACCACCTGTAAATCCCGTTCCACTTCTCTTCTGAGAGTCTTCTACAGGCATACACATACCCCCAGGCATACAGACATACACATGAAATAGATAAGTATGTTCTAGAAAAATTACAACTTTATAGCAAACTGAATGTAGCTGAGGAAATGGATTTTTGCAGATACTAGGACAGAGAAAATGATTAGACATGGATGTTTACAAATAAAGGGTTATAAACGGGAGGATGCTACAGAAGGCTTGATTAGTACAATGGAGAATGTGGAAGTCTGACACTTGGGCAAGGAAAATAGAGAAGGAATTCAGAAGAAGTTATTTGGTGAAATCGTAACTGAGCAGATTCTAGAGCTGACTTAATATTCTAAGCCACATTTCAGGAACTCACTGAATTCTAAGCAATATAAATAAAACCACGGAGCAACTCAAGGCTAGAGAAGGACAGTGAATTTCATAGCAATAGCAATCGTCTCAGTAGTAGCGGCACAGAAATGGAGACAAAAGTAAACTAACATTTCATTATGCTAAGACGAAAAGAGGGCAAACATTCCCCAGAACCTTCCATATAGAATTTTATATCCACTAAACACTGCTATCAAGAGTATCGCTTAAAAGGGAGATATTTTGAAAGAGAATCCGGAAAATCTACATCCAATAGACATCTTCCAAAGGAAAACTGTAAAGAATATACTTCACACAGAAGTGATTTCAGTTGCATGACTGATACTAAGAAAGCAGTAAAGAGATAAATCCAGTGTGTGTGTGTGTGTGTGTGTGTGTGTGTGTGTGTGTGTGTGTGTGTGTGTGTGAGTCTATCTAATGAGATAGAAAATTACAATCATGTAGGGTTAAAAACACACCATATGATTAAAATGCATGACGACAATAGCATCAGTTAGCCAATGGGTAAATACGTTTTGAGAGTTTTAAGATGATTGTACTATCTGAAATGAGTCATGCGGCTTTCAGAGAGAGAAATCAAGAAGCAATGGGGCACCATGGTAGCCAGAAGCCAGGATGGCTGGGGACTAGAACCAGCTTTGCCATCAGTTAGCAGTATATACTTTGAGAAGCTGCTTCTCTGCTATCACGATCTGTGTCTGTTTTCTTAAGCGTGAATATGAGACTTTGGAACTAGATTAAAATTTAAAGTCCTTCACTGGGAGTCAATGAAAAGGGATTCCTGCAGAAGGCAAAAAAAAAAAAAAAGAATCAATAGTTGTTGAGGTATTTACCCTTCCTTTAAATTTAAACAGTAAACACTTTGCTGTTACGTCCAGCCAACTTTCACATATCCTTTCAAAAACTTAGAGGTAAATCTAATCTCCTTCAGCTGTGTGTTTTTGCTTTTCCTTTAAGCCTATTTCTTTGTTTTGTTTTGTTGTCATTTAATAGTTAAGTGAGATAATTGTCTCTGATAGATGGTAAGGGGACCATAACAGAGTCTGAGCAGAGGACCTAGCTGAGAAACTGTGATTCTTGCTATTCTTTCTTTTCAATTTATTACCTAAACAAATTAACACCTTCTTACTCTCTTGCCGCCTCTCCTCCAATCCCTTCTCCTTTCCCAGGCCAATAATAAACCTGAGATTGAAGCGGCCCTCTTCCTCGACTGGATGCGCCTGGAACCCCAGTCTATGGTGTGGCTGCCCGTTTTGCACAGAGTGGCTGCCGCGGAAACTGCCAAGCACCAGGCCAAGTGTAACATCTGCAAGGAGTGTCCAATCATTGGATTCAGGTATTAGGCTCCGACAAACTAACCTTACCGTCTCTCACGTTTTCATGACTTGGTCTTTTGCCTCCCATGCCAGTTTGCTGTTACTTTGTTCCTCTCCAAAGCGGGAGAGAAAATGATGCAGCCAAAGCATCGATCACGGCTGTCATTCCCCTGATCACAGGGTTATTTTGGTGGACCTGACTCATTAGGCAGATGTCTCTTTCCACCTTCACTCTTCAGCTCTTCACAGCCACATTTGGGGTTGGGCGAGACAGAGTACCTGTCTCCACAGAGATATTTGTTGGTCAAGGGCATCCAGATGAACTGTGCCTCCTCCTTCTTGGAACTCAAACATTTTTACCCTTGTTTTCTTTTTTTCATGGCCTTTTCTGTTTATAGAAATTCTCCAAGAATCAGTTATAAAACGAAGAGTTGCTTCTATTCTGGGAAGACGCATCCTGGTAGCTCAGTTTCTTTCTCACTTGGCAGTACTTCTTTTTACCCCTTAAGTAACAAGAATTATTCCAGGCATCTGAGAACTTTCTTCTTTTTCTTTGAATCTGATTCTCTTATTTCCATAGTATCCTGGTGAAATCCTAAGGGAATAAAAGGTAGGCAAGCAAATGAGATTCACAAAGCGGCTAAAAACAGAAAGCGTTCCTTATAAGTGTAAAGGTGAGAGAAATAGGAAACAGCACGCTATTACTTTGCTCTTCTTAAAATGACGTGGAAAACAATTGACTCATTTGGAGAAGTAGGATATTTTTAAATGAACTAAACTAATAATAATCCCAAGTCCTAATTCTGAAATGATGATGCATTTAAACATCTGGATTGATATGAGCCTTTTCCATAGCAAAAATAAACAACAGGATTTTACACCAGCTATGCAGCTATGCCCCTTCTGGATTCATGTAGCAGCCAATGTAAATATTCATTTCTAGTTGTGCTTAAAAATATTTTATGACTTTATTTTCTATTTTTCTTAAAATACACTGTTCTTTTACCATTGATGTTTTTCCTCCTGTAATTTCATGCATCTTTTTTTACAAAGCCTTACAGGTTTCTAAAGCCTAGTTAGACAGATCCTTATAAGAATATACCTTTTTTCCTTACTGGCTTTGGACAGGTGAGAAGGATACTATAGAGCCTACAAGATGGGGAGGGGAGCTGCAGGTGACTGCATTCCTTCTTATCTTCCCGAGCCAGCTTCGTGAGCCAGTGGGATTTGTATATAACAGAGGAAAATTTTATAAAATAAAAAAAAGGACCGTGCTTTGGAGGACCTATGAATGGTCGTTTTTCTTTTTACCCTTCAATTCTTTTGCCCTTATCAAATTAGATTATTTTAAGAATCAACACTTCTCTTTCTTCCTTATTCCTTCTGAAATGACGATTGAGATCTAAAAAAAAAAAGAGAAATGCTAGCTTTTCTTCCCACTTTCCCATATGTGACATCAAGAATATGTTTATCTGAATTGGCTGAGGCTCTTATCTGAGAAGGCAAAAATCAGGGGGACTGAAACAAATATATAGTATTCTGAGTCTGAAGGAAAATGTACCAACCAGTCCTGAGAAATTAGAAAATCCTCCATTTAATTCAATGTTGTTGTTGGCTTTTTTGGAGGGTGTCATTTTTGAGTAATATGGTGAGGAATTTCTGGAGAGAAGAAATTGTCCAATTGACATGAAGATGAATCAGGCCAGCCAATTACAGATTATATAATTAAATGAACAGTTATTTTAATTGGAGTTCTTATTTAGATTTCTTATGAGTAACTTCATTTTTGTAATTTTGTGATAATTAGTATTTCAGAAAACTCTTGTCAATTGTTCACTTTGAAGTTCTTTCAAAGTTGAGTATTTGGTCTTTAAAAGACTAGGAGTTTGCCCATCCTTTCCCTTTTAATCTGAAAGAGTTCCAATGTAGTTTAAATAAGGGTTGAGTTTTTCATTCTTTCTTCCATATGTGTATGGGACAATCTTTCTGCCAAAATGTTTTGATACTGTAGAAAGGGCACTGGAGAAGCCTGGGGTGGGAGTTAATTGCTTACTATGCAGGACTAATGAAGGCTATTTTGCTTTTACACTTGGCAGTGTGGTGGAGGGGTTCCTAGAGTGTTCTTTGGGCCTATGACCTGAAGAAGTACATATGTGTTTGTTTCTGTTCTTTTTCAGGTACAGAAGTCTAAAGCACTTTAATTATGACATCTGCCAAAGCTGCTTTTTTTCTGGTCGAGTGGCAAAGGGTCATAAAATGCACTACCCCATGGTAGAATATTGCACTCCGGTAAGTTAATGTCCTCCTGACATGTGTTCATTCACCTGAGAGGAAATCTAGATTTGGATATTGCAAGTCATACTTAATTCTTGGTTTTGCTTTTTTTTTTGGGGGGGGGGCGTTCTTTTTATTTGTTCTGTTTTTAAGTTCCACCACCCTATGGCTGTACCACACAGGTCCTAATACCCAGCAGAGGTGACTGATACTCAATTAGTACTTGGAATGAATGCATACGTTGTTCTCTTTTTGCATGGTTGTAGGGAGACCACCTCACATTTCTTTTGTACAACCTTAGCAATCATATAGGGAAGACTCATGGCCGTAGGGCACATCGAAAATGGAGAAGAGTAGTATGTGTACTCCTTAAAAAGCATACCATACTACCCTCGATCCCTGTTGTTCACCTTGAGCTTTGTGACGTTAGCAACTGACTCTTGAAAAATATGCTTCATATGACAATACTTAATCACTCATTTACATGGTAACTAAGTACTTACCTCTTAAATGGCTTTATGTGCAATGGTACTGTTAGTTTTAATATTATCATTTTGGGGTGTTGGGTATTGTTTTTTTCTTTTCTTTTTTTTTTGATTGTTTTTTAAGTTAGGGTTTCTTTGTGTAGTCCTGGCTGTCCTGGAACTCACTCTGTAGGCCAGACTGGCCTCGGATTCAGAGATCTGCCTGCCTCTGCCTTCAAGTGCCGGGATTAAAGGCACATGCCACCACCACCCAGCAGGTATTGTTATTTTTATTCCCCTTTGATAGGTGAGGACTCTGTCGTACTGAGGTTAAAAATTTGGCCCAAGGTTCTATAAGAAGTCGAGAAACCTCTAACGTGTCCGAGGAAAATATTCACTAGCTATCAGGAATTGAGAAAAGTCCTGGTGAGATGACAAGCCCACAGGCTCAGGGATCATAGAGACACCGAAACTCCACATGAATGCACCTGGGAGCTTCTCAGGAATGTATACTCTCCGGCCCCAGCGGGAGTTTTAGAGATCAAAATCTGTATTTTATTAGCAAGATTTACAGGGGCCCTGCTCTGCTTTCGGCCACGGATTTCATCCATCACCAGATGTCCTTGCAAGCATTTAACTGTTTTCCTCACTGTTAGTCCTCTTACAAAGGTGATCCGTGTTGGACAGCGCACCCACCGTGCTATGAATTATCTCCTATTCAGTTTGTGAACTCTGATATTAATGTCAGCTAAGTAGCTTAAAAGTAGCGAAAAGTAGAGTAAAACTTAGTTAGCCTAAGTCTTCTATAAACTAGCATTCATTGACTAGCTAAGTAGTCTGACTATTTCATTTATTCTTCTTAATCTTTACTTATTTTTTGTGGGTTTGTGTGTGTTTTTGGTGTGTGTGTGTGAAGGCCAGCGGTTAAAGATTGGTGTCTCTCTCCATCTTTCTCTACGCTAATTTATGAGACACAGTCTCTAACAGAATCTAGAAGTCACAGGTTGATTGGCTGGTACCTGAGATCTAGAGATCTACCTGTCTCCCGGTGCTAAGGTTATAAATAGGTACCACCATGCTTGGCCTTTATGTGGCTGTTGGGAATCCAAACTTAGGCTTATGTGGCAAGCACTTTGCCAACTGTACTGTCTTCTCAGCTTTTAATGCCCCTCTTTTGCCACTGATACATGTCTTATAAATGTAAGTAACTCGCCCAAGTTAGGAAAGTTTGATTCCACGGCCGTGGCTCATCCTTCCCATATCCCCCTGGTTCCGAACGCAGTGCCATGAAGATGAAGATCAGGTGGCCATTTGTTTTTAAATGGCGCTCTCCTAAAGCTGCTCTCATCATGATTTTCCTCTTAGACTACATCTGGAGAAGATGTCCGTGACTTCGCCAAGGTACTGAAAAACAAATTCCGTACCAAAAGGTATTTTGCGAAGCATCCCCGAATGGGCTACCTACCAGTGCAGACTGTGTTAGAGGGGGACAACATGGAAACGTGAGTAGTGGCGGACGCAAAGCAAACTTCCATTTGATATACATATCTGAACTCCTCCCAACCAAATACCCTCCTTCACTCCCAAATGCAAACAGTCTCTTCAGTTTCTCTCTTTTTGGATTGATTTTAGCTTAAAAAACAAAAAGGCAAATAAGCTGATTTTCAATTGCACTTTCCCTTGACAGCTATCTTTTCCAAAAGTCAAAGGAAGGAAAAAAATAATAATACTGAAGTCCAAATTGCCTTCTAAGCTTTTTAAGAGCTCGGGGACTGTTTACAGATGAGTGATGCCAGTATTTCATTTTGAGTTCCTTCCCTCACAAATCAGTGGACGTGTGTCTTTTTGTATCTAATTGTGTGGTCATATCTAGTCACTCTTTTCCACTTGAGAGAAATACCCAGGCGCAGGGAAGGCTTTCACAGTAAGTAGAAATGTGTCTGCTGGTCACCTGGATGAAGGCTTTGCCTCCTGGAAACTTCCTCCTTCGATTCTCCCCGTCCTCGGACGGCAATCACACAGCGATTTGTTTTGCTTTTCATTCACTTTTCACTCTTACTTGGCTGTTGCTTTCCATGATTCAGACATACTTTGGTTGGATTTTGTTGGTTTCTTTTGCCCTTTTCTTAATTTCTGTTGCGGCTGGGTTTGCTTGTGTCTCTTTTCACCACCTCATGTGTTTTGTTTTGCAGTCCTGTTACTCTGATCAACTTCTGGCCAGTAGATTCTGTGTGAGTACTTTTGCCGAGGGTGCTGCGATCACCAGCATTCACTTGCTTGATTGCTCTGTGTATTTATTTATCTGTTTGTTTATTTATTTATTTTGCTCTGTTTGGTTTAAAGACATTCTAATTTCCTGTCTTTTTTTTTTTTCTCACTAAGGCCCATCACAGCTTACAGAGGCTCTGGGTAGAGCTGCAGGTCTCTCTGCTGAAGTGCTAGTCAGTAGAAATTCTGCTCTGAGTTCTAATAAAACTGAAAAGATTTCTGCAGGTTTTAGCTGTAGTCCTGGAAGACATGTTTATATTTTCAATATTCCTTTAAATATAGGCAAGAAAGAGGCTCCCGTTTGGATAATAGCATTTGAAAGCCATGTTTCTTGAGAAGTAATACATGGAGACCTTCAGAAGGGTCATGGTGTGTTCCTCGGAAGCAGTTCTCAATGGACTAGTAAAAATCAGCAGGATAGATTTTAGAGTATGACACTGAGTTTGGTTGACTAATTTCAGTGAAGCGTGTGGATGTTTTTAAAAAGTAGGTTATGCTATGTGGTTTGAAAAATTTTCACAAATGTAGGATTCTGACTTGTAAGCTAAACTTATTTTTATCGTCTCTCTAAAATACTCAGTTCATAAACAGTTTTGCCTTTAAGCAAGGAGGGAGTGCTCTATAGTCTGTTGCTACTACTGGTGTTTATTAATACTACTAATATCATATAATAACACACAAATGATTTATTTCAGCTTACATTGTTAGAGAACTATTTTGGAGCTCGGTATTGTGATAAACACAACTAGTCCTAGCTATTTAAGAGGCTGAGGCAGGAGAACTGCTTAAGTGGGCCCTGGAGTTTGAGACCAGCTTGAGTACCACAGTGAGACCTCTTTAAAGATTAAAATCTATGAAATCTTTTAGAGAACTTTGTTGTGTACATTAGCAAAAAAAAAGTATGCCTACATAAAAGTTATATAGTGTTTTCATAATAGTTTGTTGTTTTACAGTATGCTTTACCAAATTAAAGTTTGGGAGCTCTGTCCTGTAACAACGGGAAAATAACTAATTTGAAAGAGTGGCTTATGTGAGAATTTAATTTATTTGATTTTTATATTATCTCACCATATAATTTAACTGAACCTAAATAATGTTTTTCCCAGAGATATAGAGACAAACATAAGCTATGAATTGAGATGTATTTTAGGTCTTTAATAGCCAAAGGAAGTAGAAGAGTTCGTTTTCTTTTTTAATCTCACGTTATTGTGCCATTTAATTTTGAGATACCATACTTACACATAGTGCATTGTCTCTTTCCTTTATTCCTAATGCTTAAACAATATAAGAAGTTGCTCGATAAGGCTGTAGTTTTGCATGACGGTAATTATTTTCCCCAACCTGAGCATTCTGTTTGCAGAAGTCAGAAGCCTTCATAAAGAAGCAATTTTGAAACTTGATCTGCTGACATACTGAGATGATCAAGTAGATAGATTTCCTCTGCCAGAGGAAGTTTAACCAGGGAGGAAGTCTGAAAAGTTAGGATTCCGAAGAAATTTTTTTAATGTTTGACTAAAAGGAATAGGAAACAGTTCCTTGAACGGAATGGAGAAGATCCAATCTATGTTAATGAGAAAGTATCACAGTCGGGTTGCAGTGACTTCTTTTAAATTGAGGACGTTTGTCTTTCTTAATCCTTGAAGCACTTTCAAAATCACTTATTTATTAATTTATCTTTTGTAACAACTAAAACATATCCTTTGGTTGCCTTTTTAGGAAAAGTTGGCTAGATTTTTCAGAGTGTGTGGGGTGTTCTAATTTGGAGGAAGAAAACAAATCCACATGCTAGTCTGAACTTTCTTTAATACTCTCATTTTCTTACTTTTTACTCCGACTTTTCTAATAAAATAGAAAAATCTATTGTAAAACTGTCCTATTCAAGCAGAGGAATTAGGTACTAACCTGTTTTATTTTGTTAAAATATATTGGATAGGAGCATCTTATGATAATAGTGGTATTTAATCTACTTAATGTGGAACACAGACTTGGACAGCTTCCAGAGATACAGATCTTTTGTTTTTGCTTAGACAAAACCCTGGTTTCTTTGTAGCTGTCATAGTATTTTAAACTGAATCCAGGATAGGCCTCTCGTTTTGTTTATCCACAAATGAGGCAGGCTAGCAATGTTGTTGGAGCTCCTCTGCTTTGAAATCTGAGTAAATGAGAGCCTGCTGATGGAATTCTCACATGCATGCGTGAGATAGCATTGGCCAAATCGATTCTTAAGGATAATCGGAAATGATCCTGGTTGGTATATTGCTCTGTATTTACAAAGCAGGAAGCAGTAGCCATATTATTATCCTCCTTTGAAAGTGATTTTGGAGGCTTAATACTTAAGGTAATTTTTTGGAGTAATTATTACTAATTCTTGGTTTTCAAATTATTCTACTCCGGCCAGCACTTTCTTTTAGCTTCTTATCTGGTTTAGCAAGTGCCTCTTGTACTTTTCCAGATTACTAACTATGACCAGTTAGTATACTTATGCAAGCTACACTAGGTACTATGTGCATTAATATATAAAATAACGGGAAATTATCCTTGAGGCTAAGAATTACAGCTCCTTTTAAGACTTTTGATAAGATTGCATTAATATGCTTTGGATTTACATGCCCTCTTCTTCTGCTGTAGCTTTGCTTCAAGGTCTTGTGTTTTCTTTCTTTTGTCTATATACTACCAGTATAGTAACTATTATAATGAAAATTATTGCTAATATATTTTCCTCAGTGGTAGGCTTTAGCTTATTTTATGTATATATGTATATATATAATTATATATATACATATTTTTATATGAAACTTTGTAGCTTTCTTTAAACTATTTCAAAATTCTATAAAAATAGCAGATTAACTCCAAAATATAGTGAAGATTCCCATGGGAATATTTGGATCTGCCTATTAAGTTGAATAGTTGTCTCTTTTGCTTTCACATGAAAATGTAAACATGTTTTACACTTGACCTAGACAACACTGGTCTCATATTTTACACTTGACCTCCACAATATAATAAAACCTTTATCTCTCAAGGAAGGCCTCCAGTGCCCTGGTCATTAGTTTAAGTGTGTGTTGTAATTATCTTAACACAATGTTTCATATTTAAAAAAATAGAAATTTCCAGCATATTTTCTATGCAAACCTAGCAGTATATATCCATTCATCTTCACATATGTGTGTGTGTGTGTGTGTGTGTGTGTGTGTGTGTGTGTACAGCCTCCACACTCAGGCTGACAAGTTTGAAAGGTTCTGGGTTTGGGGTTCGAGGAAGACACTGAGGCAGGCTCTCCCTTTGGGTAAAAGGGACATATACATACATACACACACATACATACAGAAATTTAAGAAGAAAATCAAACATTTTCATCTTTATGTTTAGACCAAGTCTTTGAATGCTGTTTGGGTATTAGGCTAAACAACAGACCTCACTGTGCATGTTACGCTGGATTTTGGGTTCATGCCTTTCTTTCCCTAAGTCCTTTCTGTATTAGGAGAGAAACGGAAAAGATCTTTTATTCTTTTCAAATAGGGCAAAACTCACAAGTCCAAACTGTTTTTTGGAACAAAGTTTGTTTTTGGGGTTTTTTTTGGTAAAGTTAATCCAAAAGATATAAAAATTTTTGAAATAATGATTAGATCAGAAGTCTGAAAATAGGTAACCCTACCACAATCCTTGCCTGTCTACTGAAGACAGGGACCTTTTGATTTTGCCTACAGAACTTATACTCACCCTTTTCTCTTATTTGCCCATCTGGATTAGAGTGCACACTAGCCCCAGTAAAAATTATCGTAGATACATGACATCTTACTAAATTTAGATATTCTTTAAAAAATGCTTACATGATCTTGAGTTGTTCCTTTTTTTCCCCAGAGCATACTAGCATAATGCTACCGTTAAATTGGCAGGTAGCTTCCTTCTGTAGACATCTTGGCAGATAGAATTTTAAGAAGTACTAGAATGGAATAGCCTCAGTGGAACTAAAATTCTTGACTGTAAATCTGCTAAGGATACATAGTTTACAGTCAACCCAAAGATGCTCTCATAGATGTGTGTAAGCTGTTTCCAGTTTTAACCACACAGTTCTGAGACAGCCTCAGAACGTTCATATATGAAAATGTATGAGCCGAGAGGCTGTAATGCTGTGTAGATTTCCCCCCATACCTTTTTGTGTAATTGACACATTTTAGAGAGTTTTTCTTTTATTTTTATGGCTTTTAAGGAAAAGCAGAAATCATCTCTCTAATTTCAATTTAAAATATTTGATGCTGTCTTATATACAGGAGCAGCTACCTACATGTGCATGCTTAGAATAAAGTCATTCTAAGCCATGCATATAACAGGAGTGTGTGGTGGGGGCTATTTCTCCATTAATGGATGGTATCTATGACTAATCACATTTTCTGCCTTATAGGCCTGCCTCGTCCCCCCAGCTTTCACACGATGATACTCATTCACGCATTGAGCATTATGCTAGCAGGTATGAGACTAGTTGAATGCCAGGGAAATATTGATTGAAATAACTAACCAAGGAAAGCTAACCTATAATAATTTAAAAAAAAATATTTTCTTTCTTCCTCAGTCCTTTCTGATTTCTACTAATCAATTTACCCTCTAACGTGCATGCCAATCTACTGCATGGAGGTTTTGGATACCAACAACAGCATGGGTCCAGAACAATCTAATTTAAACCTGGCCTTTCAACATTTCTGGTAGCTTTGTTGTGTTTTATATATTCTGAACACATTTGCTAAATTGGCTTGTAAGTCCTCGAACCTCCTTCCAAACTACTAGACTAGATATTAATCTGTGGAGAAATGATACGGTGTTACCTAAACAATGTGAAAGCCTTGACTTTTTATTTGTGTTTCTTTGACTCAATGTACTTTAAGAAGATACAGCGTTCCTGACTCTTGAACTTTTCTCTACTACCTTCTTTGTATTTGAGATAACTTTTATTCCTAATCGCTGCACTACTAATTTTATCTTGTGCTTGTTAAATAAGTCTATTCAACTTTTTCTGGTTGTCAAAAGGCTTTATTATTAAATCGGTGACAGAACACATGTGAATCCATCCCTTATCAACCTCCTGACTACTGGACATGCTCTTCCATTGTGGCAAGCATTAATTAGCTATATACGTCTATCATCAGTGAAAGGCAATAATTGTCTTAAAAGACAAGGGGCAAGTGTAAGGTGTGGATTTGTTTTTAGGGAAGATTTTCTTCTGCAAACAAAGACTGGTCCTCAGAGAAAGAAAGATTGATCTATGGGGGAAAATCCCCCCCCCAAAAAAAACCACCAACAAAATACAGCTTCCGGTAGTTTTTACATTAAAAGTGCAAAGCTACTAACTAGCTGCTTCAACTGGTTAAGACAACACACACATCCTTTAATTTGAAGGATTCCTTTCTCCTCTTGCCATGAGTTATTCCTTAGTTTTCAGGAATGTTCGCATAGGTCTTGAGTAGATTCTAAGAAGTCACATAAGTTTTAATGAGCTTTTACGTTTTTTATCAGGCTAGCAGAAATGGAAAACAGCAATGGATCTTATCTAAATGATAGCATCTCTCCTAATGAGAGCATGTAAGTATCCTATCTCTTTTTACAAAATGTTCCTGACAATAAAATTGCTTTGAGGGATTCAGAGGTAGGAAAAAACAGGATATAGGAACTAACATCACATTCATTTGATCTTTCAAGGAGCCATTCATTGACTTTTTCTTTAGTTCTTAAAACCTGGCACAGAATGAGCTCATACAAATACAAGCATTAATCCAGAATAGCAAAAACAAAAACAAAAAAAACCGCCTTATTTACATTTATTTAATGTCTTATGACTATAAATTACTGATTTCAAACACTTAGATCAAAGGCTAATTTTTGAGCACACTGGAATAAGGAATAAGATGGCATTTGAAATATGAACTAAGTCGGATTTCCTCCACTCATGGGACGTGGAAATGTGGTCCTTTCCATAGAATATCTATTCCCATATACTGTTAGGTTGGCATTTTTCTTCCCTGGACTGTTGTGCTTTAGCATCATATAGAAAGGCAGTCTTGTGAAGTGTTCCCAGATGAGGGAAGACAAATGCAGGTCGCAGTTTGCCACTGGGGTGATAAGCTAGCTTGATTACATTTTAAGAAGGCGATGTATTACTGTTACAAATGGCCAAGAACACACTTGGCTCCAAAGCAGAGGCATCATCACCAGTTTAGAGCAGTGCACATAGTACAGAATACACAGGACCATTGCTATGATCCAATCAGATGTTGATTAGGAAGGAAGAGACGTGAGGGTATGGAGGAAAGAGAGTACCCACTAACCAAACAAATAACATGCAGAGAAGAATTTTAATGCTTTTAGCTTGATAAGACATAGTAAGACAATGGTTTAAAATCTTATATTGGAGAATAGGCAAATGGAAGCATAATAAAGTGACCCTATATAGTATGTATGGGAACCCAGCATCTTGCTCAGATGAGGAAGGGACCTTCATAAGGATTAAGCCAAAGCAAATTGTATTAAAGTGGGATTTCTATGTAATTATTGAATTCCAAATGATTTAGTACATAGAGGAGACCAATATAATAAGAGAGATGTCAACAGCCAGTCATTTATTTCAAACAAATATCCTTTCCCCCAATTAAAACTGTGATGCTATTATCTGATCTTCCAGCAAGAAAGTGAGTAGCTAAAGAACCAACTCCGTATAAAGGCTTGAATGGTTCACTCATTTGGCTATCCAGTTTTGTATTGAAGATGCTCTCACACTTCCACATTAATTTAGAGTGCATCCATATGACAGCCTCTGGCAGTCATGGAACTGCCACAGAGAACAGGAAGAAAACTTAACAACAAGTATAGGTTCCAGTTAAATGTGGGAAGTCCTAGCAATAAAATTTTAGAATTTGAGGAGGGTACTAATATATTAGCTATGTGATAAAGACCTTGATTGTTTTATTTTACAACAAAATTTAGCTGTAGCTCATTCTGAGGACATGCAATCCATTTTCACTCTGTTGTTTAGCAAAATATGTTATTTAGGAACAGTTTTGATGGATCAGCTGATTTCATTTAAATGTTTCTTTTTAATGCCACTGAAAATCATAATATTTATTATTATCATTATTTTTGTGGTGTTAAGGAGGGCTTTATGCATGCTAGGCAAGTAGTCACCCACTGCACTGTATCCCAATGCTCCAGTGATTACTTAGTAACATATCCACCACTTCTCTCTATTGACTGACAACAAAATGGAAGCCATGAAAACATTTTCCTAAGGACCTGGTCTTTTCAAAATGAGAATGCGGTGGCTCTGGCATGCTAGGCATGCAGACTCGTGCCAGTAATCAGGAGGCTGAGACAGAAGGGTTGCCAACTTAAGGCCAGCCTGGGCTATGCAGAAATCCCCTCCGGAAACCCAAAATTAAGTGGGTATGCAAAAGGTAGCATATGCTCATGATAACGCCATGGCACCAGAAACATGGAACCAGCGTTTCATTAAGAAGAAAATGAAGTTCCTAGAACCTGGAGGTACAATGGAGTTTTCAAAAACTTAGAGCACTTCATTCTTAGAGTGGTTTCTCCTGAGTGTTATTAGAAAGTTCCTTCTTGCCAGGAGACTGCAACTGCCTCTCAGAATATGCTTTCCTCTGCCCTCCCCGCAACAGAAATAGTGCTTAAGATTCAGCCTAAGGAATGAGGTGTTCTTATTCTCTTTTAATCAGTCACCTTAATGTCTTCACCCCCTTCAATTTTGTATTTCTATCTAAACAGTATTTAAAACAACCAGTTATCCACAGGTTAGTTATTGATAACATCCCACCTCTGAGGCCTATGAGTTAAAATTAGCTGGCTGAAGCAGCTCTTTCGGGTTTTTGCCTTCCACCGAAGATACTACTTCCTATTTTAAGAACTGTGTTTCCCTCCTCCCTGCCCAATCAGTATCAGTACCATGGCTAATGAACAGATCATCTTGACATACTTACTAGCAAAAGAATCAAATGGCCATTGTTATTTTTTTAAAAAAGTATTTGTTAGTTGATAACAGGCTAAAGTGTTAAAATAGACTCCCAAGTATTTCTGTAATTCTTTCATTTATCTGTGTAAATAGGCCAGTAAGTTTCATGTGGATTTTTGAAAAAAGAAACAATTTAAACTGTCCATCACTACAGCGGTACCTAAATGTCTTCAGAATAGGGGCACGGAAGGGTCTGACTAATTGTTGAGAGCAAAGAAATGTTTCTATTTTCAAATACACATCTGAGTCCCTGACCCCAAAACAAAATAAGGGGGGGTGGAAAAACCAAAACCTTTGATTTTATTTTCCAGAGATGATGAACATTTGTTAATCCAGCATTACTGCCAAAGTTTGAACCAGGACTCCCCCCTGAGCCAGCCTCGTAGTCCTGCCCAGATCTTGATTTCCTTAGAGAGTGAGGAAAGAGGGGAGCTAGAGAGAATCCTAGCAGATCTTGAGGAAGAAAACAGGTGAGTTTTCTTTGTAGCTGTGTCATTGGTAAGCGGAGTGCACACGCTTGCACACGAAGACGAGTGCCAGGAGTCTTCACTTAGTCACTCGATGTCTAACTGTTTGCGAAAATAATCTGTTCGGCTCCTTTTGCAGATTTCCTTCTTGTCTGAAAGAAGAAACCGAGTGCCCTGTAGCATGATTAATAAGTACCTCCTAATTTAGGTGTGAGGGGATTAATGCTAATGGGGGCATTGGGTTTATTGCATGCGTGCCATAGGTTTTGATATATTTGTATTTGGGAAGAGAATTTAAGAGAAAAACTAAGTGATTTAATTCGTGGTTATATAAATTTCACATGTTTGGCCATATTACCATAAACATTAGAGGAAGTAGATTCATTGGCTTTGTCATATTTGGGAACAGTATTTCCTCTTGTTTTTCATCATCAAGTAGAGAAGTTACTGCTTTTGTTCATCTTCATAGCAGATTAGGTAGGCAATTCCAGGTGTTAGCCATTACCTGTAAAAAAAAATGTGCAATTATTAAAAAAAGAAAATTCATGATGCCTAAAGTGGATAAATTGTAAGGATCTAGACCATTGTGTGGTGTCAGGATAATACAAATCGTTGGCCTCTTCCTTTTGTTTTACATTTGCTATGCCACGGGTACCCTGGTTAAGAGAACCTTTTCATATAAGCACCTGTAATCACAGTGTGGCTTGCTACAGACAGTGCCACCAGGCAAGTCTTTAAAGGCCAGACTGCTCAAATCTGTAGCACTTAAATACTTTCATCTCTTTTGGTTAGCCCAAGGCAGCAAGACCTCTTAATCTAGAGGACATACTGTATTTGAGACCCAGTGCCCTGAGGGAGAATGTCACCTCAGCATGAAAAAGCTGGCTGCCATTCATCTAGTCCCTTCTGCTGCTACTAGCCTTTCAGCTCTTAATACCCCTGACCTCTGGCCAGGGCTCTTTATCAAATTGGCTTCCCTTGAGTTCCTCGCCCATTTTCCCAATAAATCCTCTGCACTGACTCTTTGTGTAGCTTTCCAGAACCAAGGCCTATCATGGCATTCTTACTTTACTGGATTTCTGTATCTTGAATGAATACCCAGCTTCTCAGCAGGGCATCCAAACCTTCCACTGGGTTCTCTCGACTTGCTTTTGTCAATGCCACCTTCTTCTACTGACCATGCTGCTGTAGCCAGTATTTTGATTTTGTTTGCATCTACTTTCTGGGCCATGTTCATGCTCGCTGTTGGCCTCTATAACTTTAGATTTTGCCCAGAAAACTAAGGGCAGTTTGCCCTGTTATCCATCATTGTCCGTACCTCCTTCAAATGAGTCCTGGCTATTCGGTAATCAGCATCTTGTTCCTCTAGTAGGTCCTACCACAGTGATAATATTTCACTACACAGGAAGTGTCTGATAAAACACTACAGATCATGTCCTCATGCTTATATGATATAAACGTAAGAATATAGCAAGGAGGTCACATGACCGCCAGTAATGCTGTAATATTGTACATTTGTGGAGAGATTAATGATAGCTTTATTTTATTAGCTGTATTTGTAAAAGTAGGAATGAAATCCAAGATACCTCTCCTATTATTTTACTGGGAAGAGTCATTAATAATAAGTAGTAACAATAGCTAGAAGTCATTCATATTAAATCTTTATCAAAGTCAAAAGAGAAGAAAGGATTGGGATTTCCCCTATAAACACAATCTGATGCTCTTGAAGAGAATGTGCATTGTCTAGTATATGATCCTTACCATTGCTTAGTACATCTTTTAGATCATTAGTCAGGATATAGGTTTTGTTGGTGGGTTGTCATGCTCCCTCCATGCCATGGTAACCAGGTCAATGAGTGTTGGGAAGGAATACCGATTAAACTTATTTATGTATCATTTCATCATTTTCAGAGCACCGTCTCTGATACTGGGGACTGAATCCATGACCTCATGCATGCTAAGAACCCATTCTACCACTGAGAAACACTACCAGCTTCTCATTTTAAAAGTACTTTCATATATTTTAGATCGTTTAATCTTTTTAAAAGCTGTACAAAGAAGTACACATCTCCTTTCTTTAGATGAGAAAGCACAGGCTGAGAGAGGTTCAAATAGCTTGCCCCAGATTTCCCAGTCAGCTAGTGGTAGACATAAATTCATACCAGGTTTATTTTTTCACACTCAAAATAGCCAACTCTACCTTGGTTCAGAGAATAAAGAGCCATTCTATGTAAATGCCATCTACATAGAAATCGGGTTTATTCCCCAGAATGTGCCTTACCTTGAGAGCGTTGCAAAGAACAAACGTCCTTGAATAAACTAGTTCGACCACTTTACCCTGAAATATATCCAGAACTGTCACTGAAAATGGGATGGTTTATTCTCTGAAAGAAAGATTATATAGCAGGGCTACTAAGTGCTCCAAAATGAGGCCTCTGCCTTTATGTGAGTCTTTCTGGAGGTTATCTTGAAAAGGTCAGAATGAGTCTTTTATTTTCTTCTTCTTCTTCTTAGTTCTATTTTCACCTCCTACTGAAATCCCAAAGAAGTGTCTCCCTCCTGGGAACAGCCTTCCTCATTTTCTTGCCCTATCCTCTGCTGTCTTCTTAGAGATTTTAAGAAAGAGATGTAGGACCATTCTGCTTCTGTGACCTTTGCATTGGGTGTTGCTTTCAAAGCCTTTAATTTGTCATTTGCCTCCCTAAAAAAGCCTAGGAAATCACTAGATTCTCTTTCTCTGTGCCTGCCAGCCTGGATATTTCCCAAGTCAGAAGTAGGCTGCAAAAATGACAAATAATAGCCTACTTGTGGAGAAAATGGGCAAGGAGATTTAAAGTTAGTATTGTACTCAGTGCTCTGGATGGGGACATTGAGTATATGTAAATATTTGGGTATATTTAGTGTTTATTTAGTATTTCTAAATGTCAAATATCTGTGAATATTTGGTGTCCTTATTCTATTAAATGTGATTTATGTTCACAATGCAGTTAGCAGAGGAGAGTTAATTGGAGACTCCAATTCCTGACTACATATGTTATTAATTCTATTAATTACTCTTTTTCACAATTTTCCTGGCCCAATGCCCTAGAGAAACTCAAGGTGGCTATTCTACATACATCTTAGGTATATCGTTTTTCCTTTTTTAATTTATTTTTTGAGATAATCTTTTCTCATTTTACATACCAATCCCAGTTCCCTCCCCCTCCCCTCCTCCCACTCCCCTACCTTCCACCTGTTCCACCCCAATCCATTCCTTAGAGATGGTAAGGCTTCCCATGGGGAGTCAACAAAGTCTAATACATTCCTTTGAGGCAGAACCAAGGCCCTCCCTCCTATATCTAGGCTGAGCAAGGCAGCCTTCCAAAGAGAATGGGCCCCACAAAGCCAGTTCAAACACTGGGGATAAATCCTGGTCATCTTGGGGTATATCTTATTTCTACTGAGTTCCTTTTCTCCCATTCCTTATACATAGCATTCAATACATATTTGTTGAATAAATTAATGAACAAATGAATTGAAATGGAGCTGGATCTATTTTGGTTTTAACACGTCCATGTAGTTTCAAAAACAAATATTTCACAAACCTAATTTCATAAAGGAAAACATTCAATTGGGCTTTTGTTATTTTTTTTTAGTTCTATTAACATTTCAAAATACTTCCCTCTGCCTTGATTAGTACTAAGCATGGCTTTCTCATAAACATAGAATTTTAAAAATCCATGTTTCTAAGTCCCTGGCTCTGGGTGTCTCTCCCACCAGCACCCTCTGGTTCCTAGTCTTTTTTCCCCATAAAGATAAGAATAAAGCTGAGTATGTCTCTGGATCTTTTTGATAGTGCCTCTTAAAAGTTTGCGACATTGGTAGCATTTATTAGCTTAACCTATCATTCATGTTTCACTTGTTAAGCACAGATAATTAGAGTTTATCTTTATTTGGCAGAAGCCAGCTGATTGCTGAGAGTTGGTTCCATCCTATGTCCTTAGCTCTGTGAACTCACAGCTTACCTTTTTTCCTGTGTTCATGAAATCTTGTAGTCTCCTGACTTAAGTCTATACTTGCCAAATTACTGTCAGCATGGTAAATTAGTTAGGTTGCTCCTAAATCTGAAATGCAGGGAAATATGAGTTTGATGGACTGTGAAGTTTAAAGATGATTAACATTATTTCATATTCTATGACAGCATCGGGCTCAGCAGATTTGTAGTACCTACCCAGTACCTTTCATATGCTTTGGTTTGGTTCTTTGGTAACCAGGCCTTTTCAGCTTTGATTTGGTTTTATCTTGCTTTGTTTCATTCTGCCAATATTCATACAAGATTATATGACATTCCAAGAAGTTTTAGATTTATTACTTATGTCTCTGGTTTGAACTAGGTGGAAACCTTTGACCTGTTCATGTACCTTGTAAACAACCTAATGTTCTTAGGTCCTACTTTCATTGATATAGATCTTCATAAGCTCAGGCATCTTTAGTCCATTTTCTTTGTTTTGGTCTATATGGTAGTCCAAAGTGATAAGAAGTGGCCAAACTGAAAGAGTAAAAGCGGGGGGGGGGGGCAAGAGCTGGGGACAGCCAGCCAGAGATGAGTAAGTTAAAACATGAGGAAGAATGACAGAATGTCATTTGCAAAATCTACATTGTAGCCAGGTGTGGTGGCATAAACCTTTATTCTCAACGGTTAGGAGACAAAGGCAGATAGCTGTCTGTGAGTTTGAGGCCAGCCTGGTCTATATAGTGAGTTCTAGGCCAGCAAGGTCTACACAGTGAAACCCAATCTCAAAACAAGACAAAGAAAGGGAGGCGATGAAGCTGTCTGTTGTGCAAGAGGGACAGAGCATGGTGTCACACTGAGGAGTATAGACCTCCTCACCTAGGATAGTATGCTGGTTGTTATCTGTAAACTTGGCACAAACCTAGATGTTTCTGGGAAGAGGGAGTGTTAATTAAGAATATGTCCCTATAGAACTGGCTTGTATGCAAGTCTTGATGAATGATTGATTTGAGAAGGTGCAGGATACTGCAGGTGATGCCACACCCAAGTGCTGTTGGTCCTGAATACTATAAGTAACCAGGATGATAAAGCCAGTAAACAGTGTTTCTCCATAGTCTTTGCTTTAGTTCCCTACTCCAGGTTCCTACCATGTTTGTGTTCCTGTCCTGACTTCCTTATATGATGGACGGTGATGTGAAAGTACAAAAAAAAAAAAACCTTTCTTCCTCAAGTTGTCTTTGGTATTGGAGGTTTATCACAGCAATAGCACCCTAGGACAAACAAGGAGCCATCCCTGGGCATCACCCAGAATTTAGACCCTTATATTTACACCGAGGTCTGTGTTTTGTGTGTACATGAAGTTTATGTGAACGCATAGAGATTCATATAGCTTTGTGGTGGGTAAATTTCAATTAAAAGAACCACAAGGCATTAGGAAAGCATATTTTTAGGACAAAAAGGAGCTTATGAGAGAGGTGATCCAAGAGTTCAGTAGATTGTACAAATGGGGAGACAGCCCCAATTTCCATGTTGTATCAAGGAGCAGGTAAAGCTGATGTCTCTGATAGACGAAGAGAGCTCATTGGCTTGGTGGTGCAACAGCTCTGGGGGAATACAGGAAGGGTCTGACAGGAGCATAGCCAAAAGACAGACTTTTTGCAACCAGGGTTGACAGTTCAAGAATATCCTATGCTTGAATTCTCAGGAGAATTTGTGGAAGTCTTTCCTCAGGGGCCAGGGGGCTAGAAGATAGTGAATGGGGTGGGGCAGAAGTTGAGTGATGGTCCTGGTATCATCCTCTTGAGCAAATGCCAGCAGTCTATAAGAAAGGAATTGCTCTTAGAGTCCCTTTTCTCCTACTTTTTGTACAGAGCATTCAATAAAGAAGGAAGACCTTGTCAAAGTATGTAAAATAATTCCATCCACAAATCTATTTGTAAATATTCACATACTTAAAATTCATCTCTAGAGGACACTCAAGAAGTGTATAAGGTTAAAAAGAACAAAACATAATAATAATTCATAATAATAAAGACAGGTTTTACATATGCAAATATTTACAAATATACTTTTGCTGGAATTATTTTACATATTGTCACATATTGCTCATTCTATTCTTTTTATTTAAAAATCTCTAATTACTTTGTATATGCTGGAAAAAAAAACATGCCAGGAGATGAGAAGAGGGCTTGGGACTGAGAGCATTTTCTCAGAAGAGGCAGTAGAGAGAAAGAGAGGTTAAAGGGCCCCAGTGTGCAAGAGAAGTCCTGGTCTCAAATGGAAGACCAATTTTGTGGTCTTTCTTAAATGTGGCAGGTGAGGAATTGAATGTAAGCAAAGAAGATGAGGGGCATATCACAGAATCTTGACATGTCCAGTTGACAGCACTGGAAACTAGAGACCGATTCTTACGTTTGTTCAAATCAGCACTGTATATGAGAAGGTTAATGAAACTAGGCATTTATGTTGCTTGGCAACATAGGCTACAAAACACAGGGCTACAGGACCTTTTTTGGATAAAGGGAGCAAGTTAAACACCATAAATCAAACAGCCATGCCTTTTATGGCAAGAATGATGAAGAGCTGAAGGGCAAACACTGTATCTCAAAAACTGTGTTAGAATTGGGTCAACCATCACAGCTTTATTTAGGCAGAGAGGAGATGTCCACAAATCAGAAGTAGAGTCCCCAAGAATCAGAGGCTCAGTTCTATCTCACAGTAGTATATTGACTGTTCTTCAGTTTATTCCAAGTTAATCAAAATTGGACGGGACTGATTTGGGGCATCTCTTTCTTAGGAGTGAATGAATAACCAAGAATTACTCTTTATTTTTTCACCTTTCCCCTAAATATCTCTTTTTAATTGCCTAGCTGTAGTAAATGTGTTCAAGTTGTGTTGTAATATGAGCGGTGGGGCTGCATCCCCAGCACCCCGGCCACCTGCTAGCTTATGCCCCGAAATAATTACACGGATACTGTATTCTTTTAAACACTGCTTGGCCCCTTATATCTAGCCTCTTCTCGGCTAACCCTCGCACCTGGACTAGCCCATTTCTAATAAGGTGTGTAGCACCCCAAGGTGCGCTTACCAGGAAGATTCTAGCCTATGTCCATCCTGGGTTGGAGCTTCATCGCATCTGCCCGGGAGAGGGGAGCATGGCCTCTGCTCCAGAGAGCAGAGCTGTCAAGTCTGAGCTCACTTCCTCTTCCTCCCAGCATTCTGTTCTGTTTACTCCACCCACCAATGTTCTAACCAATAAAATGGGCCAAGGCAGTTTCTTTATTAGCCAATGACCTTCCTCCATCATTTCCCCTTTTTCTGTTTAAACAAAAAAAGTGAAGGCTTTAACTTAACATAGCAAAATTACATATATAACAAAACAGTTATCAAGTAAAAATTACAATAATCTTTATCATAACTAAGGAAAACTATAACTATAACTAACTATTCTTCAACTCCAGAAAGATACAATATTACCTAAGCAAACAAGAAATAAGCAACTTTCAAACTCTAGAAATGACAGAGACATCTCGCTGCCTTGACAGTGACCTAAAGTTTCTCTGTACCATTGGGGCATCCATCTTCGGCCTACAGGCCCATAGTTTACAGCAGACATTTCCATGAAGCAGGAAATTTCAAAGGCAGTTCAGTCACCATCTGCTGTGTCCTGCAGAATGTCTTGCAGACGCTTTCATGAATCAGGAACCCCGAAAGATCATCTCACCTTTAGGCAAGTTCAGCAGTCCTCTCTCTGCGGGTTCTTTGTGTCCAGTTTATGCAACAGTCCAGACAAGAGCAGTTTCTTGCCCAAATAGCTATCAAACTCCATAAGGTTCCTCTTCGATGCCCATCTTCTTCCTGAAGTAGATTGCTGCTGCCAGGAGCAGAGTGTCTCATTGTCATGAAAAGTCCTAAGTTATTAAAACATTTAAAATGCCATATCCTATAATCTTTGAAAGATATGAAGAATGCCTATCTAAAATATATCTATGCACATCTAGAAAATCTTAACTAACATGACTACAAACTTGACTATTATGATTATCTATTAACAAGCTTACATTTTAAGTGAACTACACAATCACAATATCTTAATCAATAGCAGAAATATGCATATACATATAACAAAATTGAAAGCAAAATCTATACTAATGCAAATTATTCATATCTATATCATATCCCCCTTTAAATGTAAAAGAACATTTATAAACCATATTTGGGAACATGGGCGCAGTTTTTTCTCTCCAAACTGCTTCCTGCTGAATGGGGGCGTTGTTAATTAGGTCTTTCATGGTATAACCTGTGTGCTAGTTTCATCTCAGTTGGCAGTTGAACGCGGCATTTAGATGCAAATTCTAGACCTAAGAAGATAGGAACTGCATGTTCCTTAAGACTAGAGTTGTTGCTACATTCCATGACCCTCAGGCTAAGAATCTGACATCACCCAAATCAGAAGAACAATCAAATCGTTTTCGGCTGCACTTGGAATCTTGGGATAGCAGATTGGAGAGCCCCAGACTGTTTCATTCTACAGAAAAATTGAGGCAACCCTCTCGTGATTAGAATATTCACATTTTATGGATACAGCCGGCATCTCTCTAAGACAGACTGGATAAGAGCTTACATTCATACAACCCCACTTCCTTTGTTAGATGGCCCCACCCACCCATTCTCCTTGTGGACTTTACTACTAGACCATCCTGTGACAATAGAATAAAATCTTGACCTTCTTTCGTTAGTTTATAGGCCCAAGCATATAATTTCATTTAAATCTAGCATAACTAGATGAATACTTCATGTGAGACTTCAATGATGACTCAGGTCTGTTTCTTACCCTATGGAGTTCAACTCTTAATGAAATAATAACGAAATATGAACATTAAAGTCTAGCATAGGAAGTGCTCTGGATGAGCAAAAAGGTCAATGCTGAATTCTGTCTGGGAGTGGAGACATCTTTGCAAAGGGAGTATAAGGTTAATGACAGCCCTTTCCTAGACTACAGCGGGGAAGGGAAGAGTTTTCCTGACTGCCAGAACTATGAATCATGCATAACATGGAATGAGGAGAAAGAATGCAGGTGGAGACTCTTTTATAAAAGACGTTGTAAGTCATATTAAGGAGTTTGACTTCTATTCTATATGCAACTTCTATTTGCAAAGGGGCAGACTATAGGCATAGTGTATTTGGTCTACTAAATTCTTGTATTAGAGGACATTTCTATAAATGTGTTCCTTTTCCAAAAGGGTATATTTTAAAAAGCCATAGCAATCAGATCTCTGTGGTGTGAATGAGCATACTAGGGATGCCCTCGATTGAGCTTCAGATTCCATTGGAACTTCCTTGTATCCAGGAAGGTAAGAAGAAACATTTTTGCAAACTCTTAATATTAGATGAAGGAAATATAGGCTATACTAAAGAAACATTGTAATTTTCCTGAATTTTGGCAACAAAGATGAATAGCTGTCCTTTGAATGCTTGATGTGAACAGAACCAGGTCTGAGTTCATATACTATTTTATTCAATAGTTACAACCCTGTATCAAAAAGACTTGGTATCTAGACTCTAAAAGACACTGCAGACAGCTACCACATGGATTCCTAGTCTGATGGCTCTGAACTCTGAACCAGTGTTATGCTATGTATAATTATTGACTAGTGTACTCACCAACATTCAATACAAAAGATCAAGGGAAACCCTAGGTGGCTTTTGATAATTGTGGAAAGACTATTTTTTACAGAAAATACATGGAATATAGCTTATGGTAGCCCAAAATGTGTTCAGAGAATGTCTTTGAGAGCCTTTAAGGAAAAGTATTCCAAAGACAGATAAGCTTTTGTATAAGGGAATCCTTGTCACTTTAATGTTTGTGTTGAGGATAGAAGAGAAAGCAATGGTTAATTATGTTTAACCCAATACTGTCCTTGCTGACTTGACCTCAAACTCAATTGTAATGCTATATGGAACACAACTTGATTAAAAAAATCAAGTGTGTAAGAAACCAACCAAAGAGAGGAATGGTTAGCTTTCTATTGTAAGTGTTGAAGTCTGGGGCTTTGTCTTTTCAGGGGAGATTGGAAAAAGTAGTTACCACAGGAACCTGCACATAAGCCCTGGATATGTGCTAGTACTGAGGCAATTGCTGTATAAACACCGAGTCCTCAAGAATGAGTTCATAAAATGGGAAGGAGCATGTGAAATTATCACCAGTAGATATAGAACATTCTTGGTACCCTTTTTTGTGGACTGCTGCCTGGGATAATCTGGGTTTCCAGTTAAAGCACAAACAAAAGATTCCACCAATACTTTGTCTGATACAGCGAACTTACTATCGGAAAGTTCTTACTTGTTCATTCACTGGTTAGCTTCTGGGAAGGCAGCTTTTGTTTCTGACACCAGAATAGTGAAAAAAAAAATGTTTTGAGTGTTTACAGACAATGGCCTCTTTTTGCTTACATATCTACTGGGTCATGATTTTAACATGTGTAGTCAACACAGTGGGAGTTTTTTTTTTCTGTCCCTTTACCTTATAACAGAAATGCAAATGTAGCTTTAAAGTAACAGGTTACTGTGAATTTACAGAGTGTGTAAATTATTCTATGGTCCTGTGTGATGCTCCTTCAGGAAGCTATTCCTCTTCCTGACACAGAAATTTTAAAGATGAATGCTCAGTATATCCACCATGTGTGGCATGTTGATGAACTAGTTCCAATCCACAGAGCCGGCGCCTAATGGAGTCATCAGGAACAATGTTGAAAAAAGAGATCTGGAGTTTTAAGAGAAATCTTGATTGAGGATCAGTGAGTTGTAGGGGAAGGTCACAGTCATAGAGGACATGGGAGCCTATGGAGGACTCTTTCTAGGAAGAGAGTACCTGTAGAAAGAACACCTGGGGTGCTAGAAGTGGCTTGCTGCTTTGTGTCACTTACACAGCTAAATAGATCCTGGAAACGGCTGACTCCATCCATTTTATAATTTTGTCTTAATAATCAAAAGGTAACCTTCTGTGTCGGTGGCCATAAAGCGCCGCTCTGTCTACTGTAATTGTAGGCCACAAGCAAATCATTTCCTATGTGTTCCGTTTCTTATGATGGTCTAGTAGACCAGAGGACTAATTGTCAAAGTAAGTAACTTGTAGAGTTTCAGCTTTAGCAGTGAGCATGGTTCCCAATCATTTTGTAGTCACCTAATGTTTGTTACTGTGGCGTAGAAATAGACAATATCCCACACATTCAAATCTGAGCTCTTCAAAGGTATGGAATAGTGTTTCACATGCCCCTGTCTCCTGAGTTCCAGGTACCTGCATGTGTTATGTAAATGAGCGGAGGAAAAATGCTCTTTGTCATGTGAGCTGTGACAGAAGCAAGGTGTCTTCATTGTTTTCCCTTACTTCTGCTATTCTTTCTACAGTTTCTTTCATATGTCTCCCTAGGTTGTGTTTCCATTCGAATGAAAACAACTCAGTTTAGGTTAACCTAGACTTGCGTGTTTTAGGATTATTGGGGACATTTTTAAGAAACATACAGACCATGTGAAAGTCTTGGCTATCTTGTACAAGTAATTCTACAGACATGTGTACACCATAGGTCACATGTTGAGTCCTCTACATTAGGGAAAAGAATAAGAAATGACTGTTTTTACTGTGAATTTATTTTCAGTGTCCTGAAAGATACAATTTGAAATCCAAAACTTCATTTTTACGGAAGTGTCTTGATATATATACTGTCTGTTTCATGCAATCCACCCTCCTAACTTGTATAATTCATTGGTTGATAGCATAATCTCAAAAGTTGTACAGTTGCCTTCGCACGTTCAATTTTAGAAACTTTTCTTCATCGCAGAAAGTCATCCAGTACTCATTTTTTCTCACTTCTCCTTTGTCCTGTGACCAATCCCTAGCAACAGAAACCTGTATTACCAATTTATTGACTTTCTTCTGTGGAGGTGTATATTCCTTACCCTTCATATGAATGAATTTGTATAACCCATGCTCTTTTGTGCTGGTCTTTTACTTAGCATAATATTATAAGTGACATCTGTATTACATCATGTTATAGTACTTCATTTTTAATGCTGACTAGCATTCCATTGTATGGACAGACGTATCACATTTTTAATATCTATTCACCAGTTGGAAATTTGGGTTGTTTTGACTTTACTGGCAACTGTGTACTTATTTTTGAAGAAACAGTTTCTTAGTTTCTGTCACTGGAATACAAGAGGACATAGTATCAAATATGACCACTTTAAGGAAGTGGGAAATGGGCCCTCAGGTTAAGTTTATTAGATGAACATAAGGCCTGATGCCCAAGGAGGACTCAAGCTGGACCACTCAAAGCCTGAAGTTCTGACTCTCCTAGAGGTGGTTGAGCATTCTGCTGACCAGAGATAATGAAACTTTGATATTTTCCTGTATTTGTCTGAAAATTGAAAGATACTTTTCCCAGTGGTAGTATTCCTAGGGGCTTGACTAACTTATCTCCAGTCTTAGTCGGCCTTTTGGTTAGAGAAGAATAGGCACTATCATGTTTGTCTTGAGCGTTTTTTTGCTGTCCTTATTTCCACATAATGTGCCTAGGATTTCTTATGACTCCTTTTCGTTTGTTGAACTGATGATAAATACATTTCTCCTATAAACAACAATGTGTATAATAGACAATAATGTGTATGGTACATAATCATGAATTTTTGAAGAATGCGAGTTGGTAAAGACAGAAAGTAGAGCCAGTTAATATTGTCAAATTCTTTTCTGTTTTCGTTTTTTGGGGTTTTATTTTGTCTTATTTTCTATGATCAATGTGTCAGTGGCATACTCAGAAAACACAGCACATCTAGACACACTGACCCAGTCAACTTGACCGAAGCATGTTATTCTAACAGTAACTTAATGGGTATAATCTGGCAATTTTGGTGCACACCTACCATATTTAATTAAACCCAAGGAGTTCCCATCGTAATGATTTTAACTCAGTAACTTCATTTTTTCTAAATGTGCATCCCTGATAAACATTACTAAAACACAGATGGTGGGAAATGCATAATAGTTGCAAAGTTTGGAGGTAGTAATTTCAACATGGCTAGAGGCTAGGATCCAAGTACACACCAGGCAGATTTAGAAGGCTAAATCCCTTTCCTAGCACTATATTTACATTTTCTACCAAGTTCATTACATCTTCATGGATCGCTTTCATTTAACGCTATCTAAGCACTATTTTCTGATAGGGAGATTACAGCACACCTGAGATTTCAAATTCCAAAACAAAACAACAAAACAGAGAGAAAGGGAGAGGGGGGAGAGAGAGAGGAAAGGAGGGAGAGAAGGAGAGAGAGAGAGAGAGAGAGAGAGAGAGAGAGAGAGAGAGAGAGAGAGAGAAGAGGAGAGGAGAGGAGAATAACAGTAGTTGCAACAATAGTAATAGTAACCAACTTTTGTGGAATACATGGTATGGGCTAAGCTTGGCATATGATTTACATACAGAATTCAGACCAGTAATACTGACGGCTTTTTAAACCTCATAATGAGATTAGTGCTTAAATCAGTTGCTTAGTTTCAGCAGGGAGTAAATCAAGGTCTTTTTAGATGCCAAGATTATCTCTCAAATCCTGCTTTAATTCCCTCCTCTGCCAAGCTTCGCGAAAGACAACAGAAAGACAAGGTGTCAAAAAGTTATTATATTGCTCAGATTTTTCCCTGATGCTTTTTTTTGTTCTCTGTTAATGCTTTGACATCTATTTTTAAATGTATATATTATTGGAAAAAATATCCATTATTCTAAAATCCAGTAAGTATTAAGTTTCTTCTAGAAGATCTGTCTTTATACGTAGTAAATTTCAGTTGGAAAGGGGTGGAATTAAGAACTCTGTGATTTCTTCAAAGAGGGGACTCTGTTAAGCAAAAAAAGGATTAGAAATAAGCCTGGGGGCGTCCTCCCATTTTTACTGTTTTGCTCAAGGCAAGTCTAAAATATGCATACTCTTATTTCCTACTCCATGAGATTCTCCTTAATTAACATTGGTAATGCCAAGTCAGATGAATATCTTCTTCTGTTTGGTCTAGGGGCTTTTTTGACTTGGCGTTTGATTAAGTGTTTTGATATAGCTTTAAATAGTTGAGTTATGATGGAAAGGGTTTATGCAGTTTCCAGTTTTCAAATGCATCATTCTGGCAAAATAGTATGCCTTTTTAAAAAAGGAAGTACTAACTCACTAAGTGTATAGTGACTCTTATAATTTTATACGATTTATTATATTTGCTTCAATAAAGATTTTGGTGGATATGTTTCCATTGTTTTTAATATTGTACGAGGGTAGATCCTAATTTCTCTGTTCTGTTCCTTTTACATGTATACTACATATAGACTCTATGTGATCTTAGACTGTATAAAAGTGTAACATACAATACTGCTTAAGAATTCACTGATCACTGGAAAAAATGCCTTTATTTACTTATATAATTATATAACTGTATAATTACTCTTAGTAGGGGAATTCCATTTAGATAATAAATGACCTATGTTAAGTGGAAATTACAAAGGCCTGTATTTTCTTTATCATATGTGCTAGGTAGCATTGCCATAGAGATACTTGTAAATCACTACTAAAAAGTCCAAGTACTTTGGCATTTCCAAATAGTAGAGATGAAGCAATAAGGTCATGCCAATTTGAGTCATCTTTTCTGTCCATTAGGTATTTAGGAAATTTGTTAAAATGTAAATTTGTATCTGGGCATTCATGTTTGTATACTTTATGACAAAATGAATCAGCTACAACTGTGTAGTTGTAGTATGGAAGGTTGTTTTAGCTCTACAGAGAATAAGAAATTAATAATGGATGGGAAACATTTTTTTTAGCATGACTGGCTACAAGAAGAAATTGTAGTGACAGAAGCCTTGTGCAATGAATTTGAATTAGTGTTCTTTAGGGAGATACCAGAGAAATACAATTTACAAGATAATCAAGAATGTAAATAGATTCTCTGTGGAGTTATTATCTGATCCCTGACATATATTCATCTGTACTGAAATCGCTCCATGACTTCATCCTAACAATTAGAGTATCAGTAGGGGTGAGATGTACAGATTCAGGAAACTGTTATGTATCAGTTAGCAATAGAATTTGGTAAGCAGCTATGAAAATTAGTAAAGTGTGTGTTTGTGCCAAAACATTAAAACAACTCACCTTGGGAGTCAGCACATGTCTCTGACACCCAACATTTGGATGTAGAGGGAACAGAGCCACAGTTCCAGGCCAGCTGGTACTGTATAGCAAAACATTGTCTCAAAATTGACCTCTTACCTTGGAATGGAATTTATAGTAGTGTCTTATCAGTCATTTGTAGTACCGAACATGCGTTATAAAATCCCCGCATTATGGCACATGCTTCTAATGCAGAAGGATTGTGAGTTCTAAGCCAGCCTGGCCTGCACATTAAGTTCTCTGGAATCCTAAACTGCATTATAAAGCCTTGTTTTAAAACCAAAACAAAGCAAAGCAAAACCCCAAACCAAAATATCACTTAAACTCATCTCCACAGGGCAGGAGAGATACTCAAGGGTTTGGGGCACTGGTTTCTCTTCTAGAGTACTTGGGTTCAATTACCAGTACCCACATGCCAGCCTACAGCCATCTGTAACTCCAGTTCCAGGGAATCCTAAACCTCTATTGGCCAGGTATACCAGATATGCTCATGGTATACAGATATATATATATATATATATATATATATATATATATATATATATATACACACACACACACATATATATATATATATATTTTTAGGCATACACTCATACACATAAATTTTTAATTTAAATTATTTTAAAAGTCGTTTCCAATTCAACCTCATATGCTTTACTGCTTCTTGATAGATCTCCTGAATTTTTATAAATACTTTAAAAGATAATTTAGATATAAACAATTTTGCATTTTATTTAGTTGTTAGCCAAGAAACTAACTTTTTCTGTAGGCTGTAGGGCTAGCCTGGGCTATAGAGTGAATTCTAAGACATCCATAGCTACACAAATGAGACCTTGTAAAGAAACTTTCCTTGAGTCATGCGTAACTTCAGAACTCTTGTCGCAGCAAGATACGTCACCTGAAAGCCCCAGAATTGTAAACCGTATAATCGACTTGTTTACTGAACTAAGAGCTATGTGTTTATCACATTTTTATTTAGCAGGAGAATACTTTTTTGACTCATGTCACTTTGGAGTAGTAAACTAATAAAGAGAACCTTGACTATATATCTCCAAAATCCCTAATATCCTCTGATTAAGATGAGATTAGCTCTTATATTAAGGAATCTTCCTTTGTTCCATTTATCTAGTAGCAGTTAATATATGAAATGAAAAATGAGAAAGACATAGCTGGATTTTAAAACTATATAAATGTCTCTGTGGATCAGAAATGGCAAAAAAATAATGCTAAGCAAATAGTGGAGAGCAATAAGTGAAATGAATTTGTGGTCTTCTGGCTCCTGATATCATAAAACTCTTTAAAATTCTTTCCACAAAGTGTGTTATCAGAATCAAGATTACTATTTGAAATCAGGCCTCCACAAAAATACACCTACATGTATGTATATATATATATATGTGTGTGTGTGCACACATACACACTTTTACTTGAGCGTGAGCATTTTGATTGCTTTACTGAATTACAACTTAAATACAGACATAAGCCTAATGCATAGACCATAGGACAATAAAGGAATGTAGTGGGTAGGTGAGCATCGCAATCTTGAAAGCAGTATCTGAAGCAATCAACTTACTGTCTCGTGGTGAGATGTGTGATGTCTGCCTCATTCATTATAGATGGCAATAGAAGATATGGCTGTAGACTGAAATGATGAATGGGGGTAACTGCAAAACCACTGCACACACAGAGAGAGAGAGAGAGAGAGAGAGAGAGAGAGAGAGAGAGAGAGGAGGGGGGAGGGAGGGAGGGAGGGAGGAAGAGAGAGAATAAGTTTAGAAAAAGAAAATATAAAGAAAAACATAGACATATTTTTCAAGCATGCCTTCAAGCCAGAGTCTGAACAGAGACACTCATATGCTAAATTACAAAAAGAGAGGCTTGTGTACAACTGGAACCCCAGGAATATGTCCCCGGATGGGATAGTCTTCTGTCAGCACTTTCATGACAGTGAGTGAGAACATAGTCATAACTTTGTTACATTACCCAGAAACAAATGTATAAAAGCAGTGTGCTTCAGTGAAGAACATCATGGGTGACCCAATTTGGTAGAAAGAAGCTTTAATAAAATTTTACATAAAAGTATCATCAGTTGTACCGATTCAAGGAAAAAAGTTTTCTTTAATATTTATTTATTTTATGTGTATGAGTATTTTGCTTGCATGTATCTAAGTGTACCAAATGGATGCCTGGTGGCCATGGAGGCTCGGAAGAGGATGATGGATCCCCAGAAATGGGGATTGAGGGCGGTTGTGAGCCATCGTGTGGGTGCTACGAAACAAATCTGGGTCTTAAACACTGATCCATCTCTCTAGCCTCCAAAGTCGATTTTTGTTTCTTGTTTTGTGTGTGTCATGCGTGTGTGCGTGTGTGTAACTGCGAGGGAGGAGAAGGAAGACGTGCTGTGGAATGGGCTGTTCTGAACACATGCTTAGTTTCCTAGAAACATTTCATTGATGCCTTGATAAATGCTCACAAATGGGACTTAATTAATGTAGACAACTGCATACATCTGGTTCAGACCCAGAGGGACAGCGTATCTTGCTGAAAGAAAGTAAACTTAACTTCCATGAAGCTTTCATCCCTGCTCCACTAATGTAGATTGCTATGAATCACACTTTACAGACAGCTCTTGAAAGTTGATTGCAATAGGATATTCCTCAGTGCCGACTGACGATTCTATTCCTTATACATCAAAAAAGATCAAACATTGATTTCCTTCATGATTTTAACTAAATTCCTGAAAAGTTTGTGCTACTTGGTACAAGATAAGTGTATAAAAAGAATGGACTACGAGTATATTAGGTCTTGTTTTTGTCTCATCGTGAAATCTACCTTTCTGACACTGAATTTTTAGGAAATCTTGGCATCCCCTGTTCTAATATGGAGCACAAAACATTTCCCTAATGCTCTAACTCATTCATGAGATTAGCTTACTGGATTTCCATTCAGTAGAAGACCTCCTGCTTGCTCACAGCCTGTATCTCTTTATTTATCTTGCCTAATGAAACAATATCTATGAACAGCTGAAATCTTTAATCTTATTTGCTAGGTTTTGTAACCAGAAGAAAGCTATCAAGAGTCTACCCAGTCAAGTGCCAAGTTTCCTCATTTGTAATTGTATTTTCAGTAAATCCTAAAGCATTGGAATATTTGTATGCTGTAATATTGTGGATTAGTTATAGAGGGAAAAAATCAATAGCAATCTAAGTCTTTATGCATATAACTGCATAATCCCCACATAAGTAGGTTGTAATAGATTCAAAAGGGGAAACAAACCATTTGTATTTCAACATTGCTCTAAGAAATTGACTAACTGAATGGAATTAGAAATTTAGTAAACTTACCTACAATGTAAACAAAATTAATGCACTCTAGGTATAGATACTGTCTTTTGAAAAGCAACATATATCTTTTTTGTTGATGTTGCTTTTTGAGACAAGGTTTCTCTGTGTAACAGCCCAGGTTATCCTGGAACTCACTTTTTAGATCAGACTGGCCTTGAACTCACAGAGGTCTGCCTGTGTCTGCCCACTGAGTGCTGGAATTAAAGGCATGTACCACCACGCCTGGCCTCATACATGCATTTTTAAGTACCCATTTAAAAAAGGGATTATGAACTATAGTTAGATTATATCTGGACTAGTATCATATAGCTATTCTCTGAATAAAATACAAGTGAATTAGAAACTGTACTAAAATGATTAGTAAAATGGTTGGAAATATAAAAACTGTACCTCTAAATCACTATTTGTTGAATTTGAAAATCATGAACATTACAAAATAAGCAACTGAATTAAATTAAATAAAGAAATATACACATATATAAAATTTTCATGCCCAGATTGAAAATGTATCTCAAATGTGCTTATTTTAATCGATGAACTGTTGGGAGAATGAAAAAAAAATAGTAAAAGTAAAAAGTAAGCATTAATGGTGGCCCACCCCTTTAATCCAGGCACTGGGGGACAGAAGCAAAATCTCTGAATTTGAGGCCATCCTAGTCTATTTAGAGAATTCCAGTCCAGCCAGGGCTACATGGCAAAGCTCTGTCTCAAACAACAACAAAAAACATTCGAAAGCAACGAGGAAAAAAGTGAAATACACAGTACTGTAAATATAAAATATTATAGAATAAGACAATAATAATGAGGAGCTCTATCCCATTCCTGTGTGAAAACTCAATTATATGAACAGTTCTTCCCAGTTTAAAATCTAAATTCAATATAATTCAAACCCAAAATATGATCATGGATTTTCCTGAAATCTGACAATTTGATACTAAAATCACACAGAAGACCAAAGAGATTAGAATAACCTAGATAATTTTGAGGAATAGAGTGGAAATGGGAAGCCATACCAAAGAGCAATTGATCCGAAGCTATGCTGACCAATGGAATAGAGTAGAGAGCACAGAAACACAACTGTCTGTGGATGGACACTTGCTATATTGCACAGACAATGACAGAAACCCAACACAGTGAGTGGAGTTGCTCTGAATGTTTATCAATGAGGGGAAAGTAAAATGAGATCATATACTCACTTTATACACAAATTCGGAGCATGGGGACCTTGGGGGAGGGTTGGAGGGGAGGGGAGCAGAGAAAAATGTAGAGCTCAATAAAATCAATTTTAAAGAAAAGTAGATTTTGAAAAAGTTAAAGCTTCAAAATTTAAAAAGGCCGGGCGATGGTGGCGCACGCCTTTAATCCCAGCACTCGGGAGGCAGAGGCAGGTGGATCTCTGTGAGTTCGAGATCAGCCTGGTCTACAGAGCTAGTTCCAGGACAGGCTCCAAAGCCACAGAGAAACCCTGTCTCGAAAAACCAAAAAAAAAAAAATTTAAAAAGTACAAAATTAATATTTTTTTTAAAAAGAACATGCTATTTATTTTGTGTGTGTTTTGGCGGAATGTGTTGCAATAGCACATGTCCGCATGTCAGAAGTCAAGTTGTAGAAGTCCGTTCCCTCCACTATTTGAGTCTCACTGGTTGAATTCAGGTCATCAAGTTTGACTGCAAACCTTACCTGTTAAGCCATCTCTTGGAACCATGGGGTTTTTATATCATTTTAACTTTTATTGAAAACAGATTTTTTATACACTAAATTCTGATCAGAGTTTCTTCTCCCCCAACTCTTCTGAGATCCTCCCCAGCCACCCAAATCCACACCCTTTCTTTCCCTCATTAGTAAACAAACAGGCAACCACACACATACACACACACATACACACACACACACATACACACACACACACACACACACACACACCAGAATAGGGAAAAACTAACAAACAAACAGGAAAAAAATGAGCCAAAGGGAAAGCAGAAGAAACACAAACAGACACAGACATGACCACACCATAAGACACAAAAATCCCACACAAACACAAAATCAGAAACCACAACATATAAGTAAAAGATCTGTGAGGTTAAAAAAATGAACACATAAAGCATTTTGAGACAAAAAAAACCTTCAAAAGTACCATTGAATTTGTTTTGTATTAGCCATCTACTTCTGGGCATTGGGCCTGCCTTTAAGTGTGGTTTGTGTACCCAGTGAGACTCCATTGGAAAAAAAAAACTAATTTTTTCCTTTGTGACCTGTTGTCAGTTGGAGATAGCTCCTGGGTTAGTGATGGGTGTTTGTCTACTTCCCTGCTCAACACTAGAACCCCATCTGGCTTAAACCACTGAAGGCCCTGTGGACGCTGCCACAGACTCTGCGAGTTCATATGTGTGTCAATACTATTGTATATGGAAGGCACTTTTTCCTCCGTGTCTCCTGTTCCTACTGCCTCTTTCAATCTTCTGACTTCCTCCTCCACAAAGCTTCCTGAGCCCTTGGGGAGGGGGAATTTGATGGATCCCATTTAAGACTGAGTATTCCAAAGTCTCTTACTTGATGCACATTATCGAGTTTTGAGTCTCTATATTTGTTTCCATGTACAGGAGAAGGAGTCTTCTCTGATGATGGCTGGGTAAAACACTGCTCTGTTGATAAATCAAAATATCGTTGAGTCATTTTATTGCTATGTTCCTTTAGCACAATCGTATTTGGTTTTCTCATGGGTTCATGGTCTATTTAGGCTTAGGTTCTTGGCCACTTGAGCAGTATTGGGCATGGGTTCAATCTTATGGAGTGAGCCTTAAATCAAATTAAATAGTGTTGTTTACTTCTACAACTTTTGCGCCACTATTACATCAGGTTATTGTGCAGACAGGTCACCATTGTAGATCAAAGAGTTTGTAGTTGGGTTATCACTTTTCTTTCTGCTTTGGTAGCATGCAGAGTATCCTTCGGTACCTTGAACACCAGTTAGTATGAGTGAAGGCTCTAGTTAGGCATCAGTTTGATTTCATCACGTTTAATGTAAATCTTGTCATCAACAATAAGGCTTGACCCACAATTTTAAGTTTTATAATGTAACTCTAAGAAAAATTATCTGAAACCAAACATAAAAACAAAAACTGTGAAAAAATATGTTGAAATTTATTTTTATACTATAGAATGTTCACAAAATTAACTGTACACCAAAATATAGCAAGATAAGCTAAAAAAAATAGCTCAGTAGTTAAGATCATTTGGTTTTGCAGAGGATTAGCTATTAACAACCTGCATGGTGGCTCAATAAAGTAAAATAAGTAAATCTAAAAAAAAATCATTGCATGAACTAATGTGTACTATATACATATACACATATATATGTATATATATTACCTTACAAAGAATAGGCATCTATACTATATCAATAACTTTAATAGAGGAAAACAATTTTCCCAGAAGTCAGATCCTGTCTACAATGTCTCAAGGCTTGCCCATGATGACCTAATACATACAGCCAGGTTTTACCCCTTTTAAAGGTTCTTCAGCTTTCCCAAAAAGCACCAGCAGCTGGGTACAATGTGTTCAAAAACATGCATATGGGAGACATTTCACATTTCAATTTCAACTGCCAGTTATGACAGAAGTTCAATTCATCAGTGATCAGAAATGTGAAGGTTAAAATGTAGCCATCAGATGGTCCAAAATGTGAATGTCTGCTAATACCAAGTTGTTTATAAGATTGTGGCAAAAGGAATGCTCCATCCGCTACTGCTGAAAGAGTAAATAGATAAAACCATTTAGGAGAGCGCTTCGGCAAATCCCACATCAAGATGTGTTTTATAGACTCCTTTAAACCAATATCCAAAGAAACTGCTATAAGGAAGTTCATTGCATCGTGGTGTGTAATAGTGGAAAACTGAAAACTTGGACATATTCAAGCAACAAGATAAAACCTTAATATCAATAAAATAACACAAATTATTATGTATCACCATGGATGCAGCTGCAAAAAATGATGTGGAAGGCAAAAAGCACCTCATAATGGTATGTATATTCTTCAGCATAAAGTTCTTAAATGTAAGATTTAAGAACATGCAAAGTAGTGATGCTAGATTGAATTACATGAAATGACTACTTTTTTTCTAAGTAAAGAACAGGCAATAAGCGCATCTTAATTTCAAGGTAACACATGGCTCCATGCATGGTATTGATGGACATAGGATTCAGTATGGCATTATTTCCTTAGTGGTGATGCTGAGGAGAGTATGGTATGGATTTGGTAAGGTGCACTGGAATCATTTCAGGTTTGGCTGCTGGATTTTACTTCTTAAAAAAAAATTGGAATGTGCAGGACCCAGGGTTCTATACCAGCATAACATGCATGCATGCATGCAAAAATAAAAAAATCCTCTAAAACCGAAAAGGTTTTGCAGAAATTATGGCAGGTGTTAAATTTATTAAAGCAGGATGATGAATACATGGTGTATTCTTTGTGTGTGTGTGTGTGTGTGTGTGCGCGCGCGCATGCGTGCATTTATTCTTGTAAATTTTTGTTGACACTTTTATTTTTTAAATTAAAGTCTGAATCGAGGCATAAAATTTTAATCTCACATTATAAAGAAATACTTAGAAAATGATGAAATCTGCTGCTGCTTACTTATCTAAACAGAGCACCCGTGAGACTATTAGCATGACATGAAAACTGAAAAACATCTCTCCTCACACACCAGTCGAAAGCTTCCGATTTTGTTTTGTTCCTTTAGCATCGGTAAGATCATCATCATACAAACCATTCATTAGTGCCTGTCTTTTGCTTGTTCTTGTTTGGTGATGGTCAGTTTCATCTGTCTGCCAGTTATATGGAATCTGATGACGTGATTAATATTTCTTCCTTTCTTTCTTAACTTCTGATACATATAGGAATCTACAAGCAGAGTATGATCGTCTGAAGCAGCAGCATGAGCGTAAAGGCCTGTCCCCACTGCCATCTCCTCCAGAGATGATGCCCACCTCTCCCCAGAGTCCCAGGGATGCTGAGCTCATTGCTGAGGCCAAGCTACTGCGTCAACACAAAGGACGCCTGGAAGCCAGGATGCAAATCCTGGAAGACCACAATAAGCAGCTGGAGTCTCAGTTACACAGACTGAGGCAGCTCCTGGAACAGGTAAGGCCCCCACCTCTCTAATATTGGCGAGTTACAAACTCTTACTTTTCCTCTTTTAAATAAAACCAAAACACACAACTCAGGTGTTTGTACTGAAGCTTTAAAGTACTTGTCAAGATTTTTTTGGTATCATTTTAATCTCCCAATATGTTTTCGGTTTTTGTTTCTGTTCATTTGTTTTTACCAATTGAAAATGCATTTTATAGGCAAATGCCAGAAGATTTCCATTCGTTTTCTGTGAATGAAGTTCTGACTGTTTAAAATGATTTCTCTTATCTGACAGTAGTTATATTTTGTAGTATACCTTTGGGGTTTTTCTTCTCCTAACCCTAACATAGAATTTAAAGATTTATGCCTCCACTGGGAACATAGGAGGATACAGCATTAAAACAGACCCGAGCCAGGCAGGCTCCATGTTTTCTGAGCATTTCAAATTTTAAAATAATGTTCTTTATATTGTGTTACTTATACCTCTCAAGAATATAAACTCTCCATTACTCTTAGGAGTTTTATATTTTCTCTGTTCTTACATGGCCTTCTCAATGTTTTAGCCTCTTAATTTGCTGACTTATATTCTTGTCCTACCATATCTATATTTTTCTGCATTTTTATAAATGCATTTTATAAATGCAAATGCATATCCATGAATTATATCAGCAATAAAATATCCCACATTCCCCAACTTCTGTGCGGTTTCTAAGTAGGAATGGTAATAATGTCTGAGTGAGTCCTGAGTGTCTATAACGTTCCTATTTTTTGTCTATAATGTTCTTTTAGTTTTAGTGAGTTTATTGTGAAAAAACACTACTTTTTTTCTGTCGCATACTTTAGCCCCAGGCTGAAGCTAAGGTGAATGGCACCACAGTGTCCTCCCCTTCCACCTCTCTGCAGAGGTCTGATAGCAGTCAGCCTATGTTGCTCCGAGTGGTTGGCAGTCAAACTTCAGAGTCTGTGGGTAAGTAGCAGCTATTTCCAGAATTAGTTACACTCTGTGTCTGAGAAAATTATAATTTCTGCTACCAGTTCAAATCAGGAAGTAAATTGTCTAATATTAATATCACACATAGCTTAGAAGGCAACTTCCCACTCTCTCAGGACAAAGCAGAGCGGCACTGTAGTTTCTGATAAAGCAAGGCCTGATGACCGCTCAGTATTTTTGAAGGATGCCAAAAGGTGGATCAGAGAGCAAATATATCCTGAAGTGTGTGTTATATACACATAGCATCCACACATATATGTTATATATGTTATAGAACTTCTGTCACCAGTCCGCTAGCCAGTAGTGAGCAGCGTTTTGATTCAAGAGGCCGAGTTTTCTTTTGGAACAGCCACAAGCTGTGACCAAATGAGACGGCCGGGTTGAGAGAAGCACAGGCTCTTTCAGACCCTGAATGAGCGAGCAGTGGATTAGGTGGCTGTAGCTCGTTCAGATACCCATTTGTCTTGTGATATTTGTGCACGGATTTTGCTTACTAATAAACGATAAAGTAATCCTTTGACCCTTCTTCTCAAGAAGGTATAAGGGTAAGAGGCTTGGCCCAATGGCAAGAAACAGCAAGCAGTATGATTAATTAAATACACAGCTAAGACTTCAAGCAAAAGATAGAGAGACGTCAGTCTGCAGAGGAAAGACGAAATCACATGAAAGGGGTGTTTAGCTCATCTCATGTCAGGGAGCTTTTGAAAATCATTTCACAGGTGAGAATATCTGAAAAGATATTTCTTAAAAGATGTATTCTGAAACCTGCACCTGCCCAAAGGAAAATATTTCAAGACGGATCCACCAGTTAGGGGGTATTTGTTTAGGCCAAGATATTTGCCTTCCAAGGGTCCACAATTGAGAGATATGGGAGGAGCCGTCTATGAAACTATTCCATGTAAACAGAGTTTCTAGGGCCTTGAGACTGGCTGCAATGTGTAAGGGGGAAGAAATGAAGAGAGTTGGTTGTCAATATAAAGCGGAGCTTCCCCCTTTCCCTCATCGTTGTCGTCGTGGTGTGTCGTGTCCCCCCCCCCCAGTTGCTATGGATCTAATAAAGGTGCTTGGGCGTATTGTACTTCACCACAGAGTTGTACTTCCAACCCCTTTATTTTATTGTTTCTAAAAGATGTATATCGGGGTGTGTGTGTGTGTGTGTGTGTGTGTGTGTGTGTGTGTGTGTGTGAGTGTCTTCAAAGCCTAGATCTGCTGGAGCCGATATTACAGGTAGCTGTGAGCCACTGACACGGTTTCTGAGAACTGAAATCTGGTCTTCTGCTTTAACCGCAATCACGAAGCCATCTTTCTAGCCCCCAGTAGTGTAACATTTGATTGGTTTTGGTAATACATTTGAGAAATGGCAGATGGCTTGAATTAAACTACATGTCCGGAGATTTGAGTGCTGAAGGACAGGAGATGACAAATCCATAACAAAGGTGTCTGGATACAATGCTTTAGGGAAGACCGCTGCTCTGTTTTCCTTCATGCTGCTATGACAAAACCCAGGAAGAAAAACAAGCTAAGGGAGGAAAGGTTTTATTTCAGTTTATAGTTTATAGCCCCTCATTGAAGGAGGAGGTCAGGGCAAGAACTCAAAACAGGAACTTGAAGCAGAAAGCAAACACAGGCCCAGACCCACACTTAGCGAGCTTTCTTGTAAAGCCCAGGACCCTCTGGCCAAAGAATGGTGCTGCCCACAGTAGGCTGGGCCCTTCTACATCATTAGCAGTCAGAATTTCCCGGAAGACATCCCTACTAGCCAGTCTGTCGGAGCAATCTTTCAACTGAGACTCCTCTTTTAGGTGGCCCTGAGCTGTGTCATGTTGACAGTTACAGCTAAGTAGGACAACCTCCATTTGAGCAGCTAGGGCGGTAAAGGACTGAGACATAGATATGGCTTCAGGAAAGATATCCTTAAAAGTATGAAATCTAAATGAGCCCAATGGAAACGAAAGTTAACTACTGCTGATTTGATCACAATGAGTGATCGACCCTTTGCAGAGAAGGGAAGTTGATCCGTGCAAAGGAATGAGAATTAGGGAAAGGGAAGGAAATTTTAGAACATTTTGTATTTGTTACTTTCCCCATTGCTGAGAGTTATCCCTGATAAAAAGCAGCTGAAGGGTGAAAGGCTTTACTTGGGCTTAGTTTGAGTCTATCAAAGTGTGTGACTGCAGAAGCTCGGGAAAGCTGCTCGTGTTCCATCCACAGTTAGGAAGCAGAGAGAAATGATTGCTGGTGATTAGCTCACAGGTCTCTTTTCTGTATTCAGACCAGAAACCCAGTCAATGGAAAGAGACCACCTACCTCAGTTAACTAGTCTAAATCCTCCTCACAGACGTGCCTACATATTGTCTCCTAGATGGTTCTAGAGTCTGCCCAGGTGACAATTGACCCTCACAATTCCCAAGCAGGAATGAGGGTTCAAGAGTTAGATGAATTTCTAGAGAAAATGGTAAGTGGTTAGTGTGGTCTTATATCCTTAATTCTTCATCATGAAGGCCTGCGCAGGACAGGCTTCTAAGAAGTCTATAGTTGCTGATGGATATATGATAAAAAGAAAAGGAGAATGAGGAGCTCTTGTTCGGTGTCACGAATGGCTGTGATGGCACTTGTCAGGCAATGCTCATTGTTTTTCCTGTGCTGTTAGACAATCATCTTCCATGGATGCCACCAGTATTTGATATATTCCCTTCTTTTCTCCTCTTTTATGAACGAGTACACATGAATCAACCCCATGACTTTAGTTCTTTTCCCTGGGTCCCAACCTCTCCTTGGGATTCCCACTACTTCCTGGAAGATCTTGATGTAATAACATACCTGTTGTACCAGACACTCTGGAGCCTGACATGGCAGGATCGATTGGAGACCTAACTGAGCAACATAGTGACACCAAGGCTTAAAACCACCAATGTCCCCACATCAATATTAACTCATATAAAGACTTCTTTATTGTTTATACTCTGAGCCCTGTTGAGGAATTCATGCTTGAGATAATCCGTGGGTTGGACTAAAGAGAAGCAAAGTGCCTAACTCAGACTGTAAGGGCAGAGAGGTAAGGCTGAAGGTCTGAATGACTCATAGAAGATCAGGAGATTACATTCAAGTTAGGTCTGGTGGTCTGGTGACTCACACTTGGAATCCTAATGGCTGGGAAGCAGAGGCAGGGAGATGGCTGCAAGTTCCAGGCCGGCTGAATCGACATAGCCTAGGCTAGCCAGGACTACAGTAAGACATTGTCCCGAAAACTGAGGTGGGTATGGGGAGAATGTGAATAGATAAATTGCAGTCAGAGGGGTGAGACAGTGGTCATGAGAGTTAAACAGTGTGGTATTAGGGATGAACATCGTTTCCTGCGCTTCCTACATTTAAGCACTTAAGGTGTAGGTTCCCAGGCAGCCTCTAAGGAAGATCACTGAAAAGGTTAGAGTATACAGAGCTCATGCTGGGATTGAGCAATTCATCAGCAGGGTGCTGAGATCATGGGAGTGATCACAGAGATTCACAGACGGTGACGAAAGTAGACAAGGGCGCTAAGAAGGTAAGTATGCCTGAGGAAAGAGAATAGTTGAAGAAAATCCAGTCATGGGCAAGAATCCGGAGCAGGGCAGAGAGCACATCCAGGTCCAGAGAAGCCAAACTTTATAGGAAAGCCAGGGCGCATTTGGTCTCAAACAGAAGAAGATATATTTGATGTTTTTCTGACTTTACTACACCTCAGTGATGTAGGGAAATCTCTGTCCGATTTTTCTTTTGCATATGAGGTCTGAATACAGGTAATGGATTGTTGGAAGTGTAAATGATAGTATAGACATAAAAAAAATGCTGAACACCTTTGAGAAGTCATTAAATTCTGGAAACAGATGAGCTTTAGCATCTCTGTTTCAGGGTTTTCCTTTTTTATCCCCTTGAAGTCCTGCATGAGAAATTCAGTCACATATCTTAGCACGGAGCCTCAGAACTCTGGATGCTTAGAAGCATTAATTATTTAGGTTGTCAACACCTAAGAGGCTGCATACCTGTTAACGCACTCAGTCCATAGCAGGCTGTGGTTCGGATGATTTGTAAATTGGGAGTATTATGGCAGAGCTGAATCCAGGGATAGAAGTGCTATATGCGAGCACCTGAATTAGGGTAAAAGGTAACTTGCCTATATAGAATTGATAGGATATGTTATAATATTTGTTTTCCAAAAGAAAAGACTAAATTCAAAATTGTTTTGATTTTGTTGTTTTTTTTTAGGCGTGTGTGTGTGTGTATGTATGTATTTATTGAACCATGTAAGCCAATTTTAATAAAGGGGACAAGGGCAATTTTTATATTTTTGATTTTAAGTCTAGCCCTTAACAGCTGAGTCATCTCTCAAGCCCAGGAGAATTTCTTAAATGCTGGTGACAGGTATTTAAATTACTGTGATATATGTTATTGTACTGTAAATGTTTGAGATGTGGTAAGGATGATATTGGCTAAAGTTATAGTCTAGATAAAGTATTCTTTAAATATACAGCCCCAGTGATTTTCCTTCAAGTGAAGTATGGGAGAAGCCATGCCAACCAATCCGTCTGAAGAATTCAACTAAGTTGGCCCTCCACATGTGCAAGTTCTGTACATGGATTTAAGCAATTAAGCAACAAACTTAGAAATAATTGGAGGGTGCTGTTCATTTGTAATGGAACATAGATATTTTGGGGTCATTATTCCCTGAATTGAGTGATAATAATATAACAAATAATTACACAGCGTTTATGTCATATTAGGTGTTATAAGTAATGTAGAGATGATTTAAAATATATGGGAGGATGCATGCAGTTTCTATAAAAGTATTTATTTAAGGGATTTGGATAGTAGGGATTCATTGGTTTGATTTCGATGGGCTACTGTATTCAAGCTACCCCAGATACAGAGTATCTCCAGTTCATTGTACCTCTTCAGATCTCAAAATACTAATCCCTAATAAGTCTTTTTACATTGTATATATTCTATACAGTTGTTATGGGGGGAATTTGCTAATAGAATTTACATTTTACTGAAAGAAACAAAGAAATATAAATTTACAAAAGTAGGGTTTTTTTAACATTTCTGACCTCTGTATACTCATGTGTGTGCCTTCCTAACAATATCCAATAACTCCTTACTTTCTCAAACTTACTTTGCTGAAAGTATTTTCTGCTTGTTTATTTAAAATGTCAAACAATTCCCAAACATTCAAAATAGATTTTATTATTAATATTAGAGATTTATAAGCTTTTTTCTGTTTTTTATCTGGGAAAAACTCCAGATTTATAGCAAGTTTGCCTCCATTGCTGCATATCCATTTATTTATGTATCATTATACTAATGTTTTGTTTATATTGACATCTACTTATATAACTAAGATGACATCTGTATATACTCTGTTCACTCATTCACCTTTTATGTGAATATTTATTATGTTTAAATTGTTTGTTGGTTTATTTTATTTCATTGACCCATTTAGTGTCTGTTACACAAAATGACATTTTTATCCAAAAGACTTGAATACATGTCTTTTAAGATGAAAGATAATTTCTTACATAACCAATATAGAATTATTACTCAAGAAATAAATTTTAGGGCCAAGACTAAATCCCTGGTAGAGTTTTTATCTGCTATGTACAAGACCCTGAATTCAATGTGGAGCACCACAAAATCAAATCTGACTCAGATGCATCTCCCCCTTTTCTTAGAGTGTTCATCACTCCTTTATATGCCTACATAATTATGAGTGCCTCTCAAAGCAGGCATTAGATCCCCTGGAGGTGTAGCTACAGATGGTTGTGAGCTACTAACATGGATGCCTTGAACTGAATTCAGGTCTTCTGAAAGAACAAGAAGCACTCTTAACTGCTAAACTATCTCTCCAGCCCCTTAAATTTTTTTTGTAAAGGCATTACAAAAGAAACCTGGTCCAATATCTAACAGCACAATTCTAGTACTTTATTCTTACAATATGAATAAGCATATATTAATTGTATATTGATAAGTTTTTTTATTTTTTTGTTTTTCGTTTGTTGTTTTGGTTTTGGTTTTGGTTTTTTGAGACAGGGTTTCTCTGTAACTTTGGAGCCTGTCCTGGAACTAGCTGTTGCAGACCAGGCTACCCCCAAACTCAGAGAGATTTGCCTGCCTCTGCCTCCCAAGTGCTGGGATTAAAATTGTAACATTTTTTATACATCTGAATAAATAAAGTGTTTTGATCATCTTCACATCACTCTTTTCTTCTAGCTCCTTCCCCCTCTTGTTCTCCCTCTTCCCAGTCAGTGGGGTTCCATTCAGGCTTCATCTAACTGTCTCATCTTTTTCAATATAATCTGATAGATATTAGGGCTAAAAATTCTTCAGTTAGTCTATTTACTTCTTCCTCTGTATTTATGTGATGGACCTGATTTCAGTTCTTACAAAGAGGTGAGGTAATCCATCCTGAGAAATCTGGAGAATATTTTTAAAAACCTGCAATAGCAGAATATTCTTGTTTATATACAATTTAGGGTGTGTTCTGTGCTCTAAACATATTAGAATAGTTATTAGATCAATACGTGAGTGCATGCATAGCTCCCTGCATTCAAACCCCAATACCTCCAAAACTGTTTAAATGGATCCAATTACCACTGTCACAAAAGCTTACTATTAAAAACAAGTCAATTTTGCATTTGAACTTAACTCTTCTTTGAGATAGGTAATAGTTTATCTGTAAAGATGAACTTAGCTGACACCATTAGCTTATACATTACAGTTTGATCCTTGAAGATATTCAGGAACACTACTGCCAATCACACCATTGAATTGTACCTGGGTCTTTATACAGTACAATGAAGTTCCTAGAACTCAGGTATGATGTAATTAAACTGTCAGATATATTGACATCCATGCTGAATGTTTCCGCTCGTTCTGATTTAATCTGTAAGACATCCTGTCATGAACATGGACTTGTTGCCAATAAAAATGCCTCACCTTTTCCAGTTCAACAACAATTTGCATCAGTAATGAAACACAAAGATGTAACTGGCCCTGCAATTGGTCAGGGTTGTGTTTTTTTTCTGGTAATATTTTATTCATCCCATCTTCATCAGATAGTAAGTATATTAAAATGCAGTAATAAATGAGCTAGAAATACTAAATGCCATTTTCTTCTTTTCTGACAATAGAAACTTAAAACTGTACATGCATATGTATGTCTGGGTATATGTTCACACATGTCTGCAGAGAGAAGAGAGAAAGAACGGGGAATCTAGTATCTTGGTTTACTCTCTTGTGACCTTCATTCTTCGCTGTGTCTTTTCTGTGCTTAGGATTTCAAAGAGCTTTGTTCTGGCCTGAGACTCCCCGAATCAGAGGCTTTTCTATCCATTCCATCTTAATAACCGTTCATTCTGGGAATGGCATGCGAACTCATGGCCACCTACAATATGATTCTCTCTTAGCAAATGATCTTTCTGCTTGTACTTTAAAAACAAGGTTGAAAACCCAGGAGTGAATGCAGGATTGTACTCTCAGCTGAAAATGCAAGCATGGCATAGACCAAAGGCAATGAAAAGAATATGTAAATCATTCCACCACTACCTCCCAAGTCATTTCCAAGTCACACGTGAATCTGAGCTTTCCTTAAGCCCATTCGCTATTTTTGACTTGCATGAACAAGGCCTTGCTTTCACTGGTGTGCTTCCAAAGTATTTTCATGATGGGGAGTTTAATCACCATGAAAAATAACTTTCAAAGAACTGTCAGAATTCAAATTAGTTTAGTTTGCACCTAGGAAGATTTTCCATTACTTAAAATATTGTTTGAGTAGAGACAATGATCCACCTATTATCGACAACAAATTCCCTGTTCAAAGATGATAATGCAGTTCTAGGTAACAGAGAGCGAAGAGCATACCTCCTCAATATTCCCTGTCTACTGCCCTTAGAATACTAATGATAGTATTTATTAGTTCATGTACAGTATCTATTCCTTTTATTACATTTGACTTTAATGTTTCCTTAATTTTGTTTTTGTTGTTGTTAATTGTAAAAGACTGGAAGCCCCAGTTTCTCTTTCTCTCTTATTGCCTTTATGGAGTAATTCCAATCTGCCACATTCTTATTTTTCTTTTGTGCTAAGGAAACATATTACAAGTGTGTAATAGTAACTGGTTTTTTTTTTAAAAAAAAAAGGCTTTCACATTTCTCAATGGACTTCAAGAAAAGATGTTTTGGTGACTTTATGTTAATGGATGAGTACGGACAGTTTTCTTCTCTAAGAATAATAACACAGATAAATTTCCATGTGGATTTCCACACATTAAGGAAGTAGTTCCTAATTATCGAGTTGGAGGAGTTGCTTGAGGATTTGTTGTTGTTGTTATGAGCAAACAAAATGAGCTTACAGTTGTCTGTAAAATGCTCCTTGGCCCTCGCCTGTGTTTGCATTCAGCAGGAGTATGACGGCTATTCCTTGTTTCTCTTTCACTAAGGTGAGGAAGATCTTCTGAGTCCTCCCCAAGATACAAGCACAGGATTAGAGGAAGTGATGGAGCAACTCAACAACTCCTTCCCGAGCTCAAGAGGTAAGGACCTAGAGCTCCAAGGGAGTCCGACTTCGCCATTCCCGTCCATTCTGACTGATGTGTTTCTGTCCGTTGGAAGGCAGCATGTGCTGGCAGAATGCCAATTCGGTTTCATCGATGAAACTTTGTTCTCAGAAGAGATTTCTGGCTTGGTGTATTTTGAGTTCAGGTATCTGTGTGAATGAATTGTTTCTGGAAGGAAGAATTCCACCTTGTACAACATGGTTCACAGGTTGATCCGAAGAGCTAATTACATGGGATCTTTGATTTAAGAGCAGTTCCTATATGATTTTCCCAGATGAGAAAATTAGTGTTCTATGGCACCTTTGCCGGGGATGTAAGGCTACAGTGTAACAGTGAGGCCTAGAAAATGCCTGAGAAGTGATAGTGATGGGGATTCTGGCTGCCCTTTGTGTTTGAAAACTGAATCATACCCCATCGTTTCAATATAGAGATAATTAGCTCTCCATAGGGAAGGCTATCGGCTTTTTCCTTTCTTGCAAAGAAAGGCATTCTTTTTCTCTATCACATTGACCGTGTACAGTCTTGCACCCCTACAAAAGCAGGACTTTAGGACACAAATGTTCCCCCGTGCCTGTATTAGCGGCAAATGGCTTACTTCATCCAAAGAGATATTTTACTGCTCTTGTTATGGCTTATTACCTGACACAGTCACTGAACCACCCCCCCCCCATCAGCCTGCAAAAACACAGTTAAGGTCACCCGTGAGCTGACAGAAAGAAAGTGCAGAGAAGCAGAAAGGAGGAAGAAGAAAGCCTTGTGGCCAGTGATTAGCACCCCTAATGGGCAGCCTAGGCAGGGAACAGTGGTGGAAAATCGGAGGGTTTTGTTTGTCTCCATAAGGGCAATAAGGAGGGTCTTTTGAGTAGTGTGTTTTCTCTATCTTTTTGTTCAGTGTCAGTTAACAATGGCCATTTCCTAGCTATTTGATGTGTGAGTGAACGTTGTATAGTGCACATTAAAGGCAATAATGTTCTGGTAGAGCGTTGCTAAGGAACCATCAAGGAAGCTAATTTTAAATGTCTGTACCAGCCATCTTTTGACTGCTGAACACCACTGTTTGATTTTTAACGGATAGAACTCTTCCCTGTCTTCCACTAACCCCTTGCCCCATCCCCATCCTAACACTTTTAGGTATCTCCTCTTGTTAGCTCTCATTATTTAGAAAGAGAAGATTATATACCAGCTTGGGAGAAATAAAAATGCCTTCGCCTTTGTCACCCTCACTTTGTCCTTCCAGATTTTACTAGTCCCTACTATGTAGCAGAGAAAGTGTTAGGAAGGCAAAGAAAGAACAAGTTCCTGGTTTTCCAGGAACTCATGGTTCAGTGGGATGCAGTATTCCAAAGAAGTTCAGAACTTGATGCATTAATACAGTTTCTGTATCGGACATATAGTTCACAAAAATGAATCCCTGAAGCAGTCTGCATGGGAGAAATGAATTAGACTATTGTAGCGGTTTCTTCTTCAAGGTGGTTAGATGCTTCGGGGCTGGGGGCATCTACAACACATTTAGTCACCCCTTCATCTTTCCCTAAAGATCATAGGCATGTGCTTCACCCCAGCTTCTTGAACTGGCGGCCTGCTTACCTGCTCTGTGAGAGGCTAAATGCTATTCTGTTAGTCGCCTGGACATTTCTTCTACATCTAAGCCACAGGAATATAGCAGAGAACACATAAGCACAAGACCCCTGGCCCAGGTCTACTCTGATCAGCTTGAAAAGGAAATCCTTTGTATTAGCCAGCTGCACCCCACGTCTAGAGTCCTCACAGGTAGACTACGTGGAAGACACTTCCTGAGACATGAAGAATATACCTTCCCTACTGTCATATTTGCAGTTCCCATGCCTAGAGTCAACCTTTTCTAATGTAGTTTTGCTCTGCTTGGTTGGGCCCCGGGGAAGCTCTGTTCAGCCTACCTGGGTCCTGTTATTAAATTGGCACTTAAGGAATAATATGATACCCTAAATGCTGATTTGAGCGCTCTGATATGGGAGAAAGGACTCATCTCAAATCTGTCCCACTGCCTTGAAAAAAATTAACTCATTTTTGGAAGGCAAACAAAAGCCACTAAATTGTAAGAGAGTAAATCGCTAAATTCTCAGAGTATTTAAAGAGAGGTGTGTGTGTGTGTGTGTGTGTGTGTGTGTGTGTGTGTGTGTGTGTGTGTGTTATGAAGGACCTAGAACTGGAGGCCAGAAACTGGTGTGTTCCTCTAACTCTTTGCATTTTCTTTTTTGAGACAGTTTTGCTCGCTGAAGCACACTCACAGTGTTAACTAGATGAGCTGAAGCCCCCTGAGGTCCACCTGTCTACCCTACTTCCCCTAGTAGTATGCTCATAGGTGCTCACCACTATACCCAACTTTTATATGGGTGCTAGGAACCCAAACTCAGGTCTTCATCCAGCAGGCCTTGCTTGCACTCACTCAACTGTCTCTCCAGCCCTTTGGCTGGGCTTTCTGTGACGCTATGATCTTAGTATTTTTTTGTTTGCTTCCTGCTAGTTTAAGCATTAATATAGGACCTATGTGGTTGGAATCATTTATTTGTAACTAAAAATATTTATAACTGGAAAAGCAGTGTGTGTGAGTGTGTATGTGTGCATGTGTGTGCGTATGTGTACACTTACGCTTGTGTTTCGTTTTGTGTGTAAATAGAAACAGCTGAATTAGGCAGAGACAGCATACCATTAGGTACATATGTTAGGATGATATTAAGAAGTTCCTGATAATCTTAAATCTGAGAATTAAAGACTCCTCCAATGAAAAAACTTCATAAGGTTATCCAAGCATCTTTGATACACCGAATAGTGGCCACCAGTCTAGTTTAAATATGTATTATGCATGTTTTCATTACGAACTAGGATACTAAAGTAAAGTCGGCTGCTTATGTGCTTTTATACACATACATAAATGTAGATACAACAGTTTCACTTATAGTCACATGTGTATACAAGTATCAGAAACAAAAATTGTGTTAAGCAGTAATGTCTTCTGTTTCTGTTTAATTTGCTCAGGAATAAAATATTGCTTACAATCTGCTAAATTGATTTTTCTGATCCACTGTTAAAAGTTTTCTTCTCTACCTTGTCTCAGATTTCCTTGCCCATGTATGTATCTTTCAAAAAATAATTTAATTTTTTTAACCATACAAGTTTTTGCCAAGACTGAGCTAATGTCTTAGAGGACTTGATAGTCTTATTCTGATTCTTCTGTCCATGTTCCAAGCATTGTATTTCCAGAAACAAGCGAAGATCTTGGTTGCTCCAGTTATTTCAGACAGCTGCTTCAGTAACTCAAAGCAGATGTCAAAGCCAGAGGTCTGACATTTAGTGGAAATGGGTTATTAAAAACCACCTCGTGGTTTGCTTTCCCCTGCTAGTTAATTTCCAATGAGGAAAAGCTTTTTGTAGAAAGAAATTAAAATCGCCATACATATAGAGAGTAAACAAATATGGTATGCTTTGGATTTACATCTATGTTCCTGCTTGCCACACGTGTGCCTTAAACCTGGCCCTAAAGGTACCTCATCTTTAGCTTTTATTTCCAAAGTGCTTAGAAGCACAAAGAAGCTAGGTTCCTTGTTCATAGCCATTCAGCAAGTTAAATTAGGCCTCTGATATTATCACAATGGTTTTGCTCAACGGTTATCCAAATTAATAAAGAGAGCATGTTGCTCCACTTAGTCCTAAGCCATGGCTGTCTCTAGTTTGAATTTTGGGCAATATAAACTGCAGCACACCCCAAGGTATGGGAGCGTGCACATTTAACTCTGTGATTTTTATCTTTCCTCATTAGTCTTTAGGTATAGTTAGTTGTTCACAATTGGGTGCTCAGTGGACAGTCATCAATTTCTGTCTGGCCTATTTCTCTATCTATAATCTGTCCCTCTTTAAGTATGGATAAACATTGAATTATAGTATGATACACACCATCTACATTAAGACGCTCACTGAATCTCCACCATTATTGCATAGAAACACTACATGAGAAGAACAAGCAATACATACGATTTAAGATTGAGTACTTTAAGCAATTTATGTCCATGTATCTCTGACCATTTAGTGGTCTACAAATGTAGATTTCTATATACAAGTGTGCACATTGACGAAAGAAATGCTTATCTGTTGATGTGGTATTGGACTTTATTGGACTTCCTAAAATGAGGTGCTCCTTTAGACAGATTAACAAATAATATTGTACAAGACAACATTAGTGATTAAGACGATCAAGAAAATAGTCCTCTTTGAGGATTTATTCTACCTCTGAAATTTCTTGCTGATTGATCTATTCCACAGAATTTTATCCCTAACAGCCCATGGCATCTTTTCCTTTTTTATACCACTGCTGCCTAAATAAGTTCACATATATTCTTCCAGATGCCCCCAGATCAAATAGCTTTGTCAACCCTGCTATCTTTTAATATTCAGATCATCTTCCATGGCTCTTTTATGGAGGAGAAATATGAAAAAAACAAAGGCAAGCCTGAAGATGTAACATATCCTTAATGAGAACAAGGGCCTGGGTTCAATCCCCAGCATCAAAATAAATAGATAGATGATATGGAGAGAGAGAGAGAGAGAGAGAGAGAGAGAGAGAGAGAGAGAGAGAGAGAGAGAATATGAAAGTAAGCAGGGCCTAGATAAAAAGCTCAACAGTTAAGAGTATTGGCTTCTTTCCCAAAGAATCCAGGTTTGATTCCCAGCACCCATATGGTGGCTCATGACCATCTCTAACTCCAGTTTCAGGGGAATCCTGTGCCCTCTTCTAGACTCCGTGAGCACCAAACAGGCATGTAGTACACAGGCATACATGTGGGGAAAATGCCCATGCACATAAAATAAATTATAATTTTCTTTAAATCAGGCCAAAGCATAATGTACTCCCACCTTCTGCAAGCACCGTTGTTTCCTACACAAGCCACAAAGTTTATGGTAAATTATTCACTTACACTGGAGACCAGTAAGCTACAATTTTTGGGCCCAATTTAGCCCCCTACTGTTTGTATCAATGAAGGTTATTGGGATATAGCCACGCCCATTCATTTACATAGTGTCCATGGTTGCCCTAAAAGCAGCGTAGTTGTGACCATATTGAATAAATGCTACAGTGACTGTGTGGCTTATATACCCTAAAGTGTTTACTGCCTTGTGCTTTGCAGAGAAAATTTGCTCAGCCCTGCCTTACACTTTTATTTTGTGTCCATTCAGACTCTTATACACAGCCACAAGCCTCAGGGTGGATCAGCGTTCGGCTCAGCAAAGCTGTGGAGCTGAATTGCTTTATGCATTTCTGTCTGTACACCAGAGAGCCTGTTTATTTAGTATTAATGTATAGACATATGAATCACATTTGACTAGTAATAAAAGAGAAACCCTAAAATGGTTATCAACCTTAAATCCTAACCGTTAGAATATTTTTAAGCCACAAGTGACCTAAGAAAGCTGAAGGCAAAGGCACCTCGAAAACAATAATTTCTCCCTGTTCTTTTTCTGAAACCATGAGTTCTAGTCAGTAATCTCAAGTTCTAGCCTCAGGAAACCAGACTTCTCCAGACCTGACCAAACCCCTGATTTATAGCTAGGACCGCCCCAGCACACTTCCCTTTTCTCTTGATTCATTTCCTGATAACAACCACATTGTCAGATGTACACCCTAACTGAAGAGCAAAGAAACTTTCTAAAGCACACATGCATGAAATAAAGTATGCAAGTGGACATTTGCACTTATTTACTGTTCAAGACCATGTTAAAATGTCCCAACCCTGTAGTTTGTATTTTCTCAGTGAGGAACTATCTTTAGGACAGGAGAAAACACTGAACTTAGCTCTAGAAAAAGGGCCTTTTCTTTTGTAAATTATTTGTGAGTCTATGGGAAACCAAGTGACAAGAGATGATTTGAAGAGAAACTAGGGTTACATAAAATAGGACTTCTGAAAAGTACCCAGGACAGATCAAATATCAATTGCTGCATTATTTTCAGCAGGAGCCACTTGACAGTCACCCGAATGTGTCTCCATGTGGCATTGATAACGATCTGTAATCTTGTGGATTCAAGAAATCCCATTCTGAGTAGAAATCATAGTTTTGTCACAATACTGTCCTTGCCAAAGTTAAAGGTAATCAAAGTTACAGGCCAGTACATAGTGTTAGCTCTTGGAGTCCAACCTCTAGAGCAGCGGGTCTCAACCTGTGGGTCATGATCCCTTTGGGGGTCACATATCAGATATTTACATTACAATTCATAACAGTTGCAAAATTACAGTTATGAAGTAGCAACAAGATAGTTGTACGGTTGGGGTCAGAGCATTAGGAAGGTTGAGAACCACTTCTCTGAAGGATAGCACTCATACTCCTAACCCAGAAAAGACCTTGGCCATGACCTCACTGATACCATAATGTTCTAGTTTTCTCCTCTATTGCTGTGAGAAAACACTGCACCTTGGGTGAAGAAAGGGTTTATTTCATCTTACACTTTAGTGTCTATCATTAAGGGACACCATCACAGAAATCTGGAGGCAGGAACTGAAGCAGAAACCATGGAGGAACAATGCTCAATGGCTTTTTACCAAGCTCACGTTCATCTGCTATTGTTTCTTATACACCTCAGGTTCACATGCCCTGGGATGATACCACCCACAGTGAGCTGGACCCACCTACATTAGTTACCAATCAATAAAATGCCTATATACACCTGCTGGCAAGCCAGTCTTATTGGAGATTCCTCTTCCATGGTATTTCAGGTTGACAATCAAGACTGATTCAGTTTCATCGGTATTGACAAAATACCAGTAGCATCCACGTATACTACGAAAGACTGAGGACAGAGTGGTGGCCGAGATGTGGGCCCTCTCCTTCATAAGGCCACAGCCTTATAAAAGGGAATTAATTCTGCCACCGGACAATAGAGCTCTGAACTAAGAGGATTCTTTTTAAGTTTTTTAAAAGAAATCTTGTCAAAGAGTCCAAAAGAAAGAGTACTCCATAGTAGGTTTATTTGAGCCACAAAGTATGAAATGGTCTCCTCCCCTTCCTGCCTTACGTGTGAGTTTGCTTCTGGTAACACACACTGCTGTACACATTTTTCCTCTTGCCCCTGGCTCAAGGAAGAGCATGAATACATAGTGTTACACGGTCAAATAATCTCTGACTCCCGCCCCCTTAGTCAAATTCAGAAAGAAGAAAAGAAGGAAGAGAAGGAAGGAGTGACGAAATGTCACATCTTACACATACATCACAAGTTTGAATCCTCCAATATGAGTTATAAAAGGTGCCCTTTGCAGCTCTGTATCTACATTCTAGAGTAGTGTTTCCAGAATCATTTTGAAGACACTGAGCATGGAGAGTTGGAGAGAATGATAATGTTGGATAGGATCTTGCACAGCTATTGGTTTTATCTCCTCAAAATGTGGAAATTTCATGTGAGCCTGTGTGAAGAACTGTCCCATAGCTAAAATCAAAAGCCACTGGGCTTTTGAACATCCTGGAGACGTAAAATGGCGTGTCCAATTATGAACATTATCATAGAATAGCTTCTTAACAGCCTAGCTTTTCAAAGCAGTAGGCTTAATTGTATGCATGAGGTTCTATAAAACAAGTACAGTCTTTAGCTATCGATTCTAAATGTTCCTGATACATGTTGAATTGAGGAAGAGGGTGAATGCTCGTTTTCAGATCTCATTCTGTTGTTTGTCCTTTAGTGGGACTTACCCCTTTCTCTCATCTTTTCTTTTTATTCCTTACCACCCACTCCCGTTACGGACTTCCTCAGCTTCAAGGATCTAGAACACATTATTCCTAAGAGGACAGAGTTCATGTCCTCTGTGGGGCTCTGCTTTAACACAATAAACAACTTTTGATGTTTTAATGCATTGATTGTCAAGTTAAATGTGAAGAGATTATGAGATTGGTGAATACCAAGCTTGAGATTCTATTACAGTCACCCTTGAAAACAATACTACTATTTGTCAAATTTCTATTCTGTGTGATTTTCCTCCAGTTTAATGTGTGAAATTTATGGATACTATAAATGATGTCTTTTGGGTCTTGTTATCTGTTTACACTGACTTTAAGTGTACGCAAAGGTTATTTGATTAGATGTTTGTGGAATTTTTGTTTCTGTTTTTTTTTTTCCTAGAAGGGAATAAATGAATTGTCACCTCAATGTCTGTTTGGTAAAAGAAGCAAATTGGAATGAAACTGTATATTTATGCGTGTTTTATTCTTCCTTTCTGATATCTCTGCCTCTTCCTCTCTCTATTATTAAAGGAAGAAATGCCCCTGGAAAGCCAGTGAGAGAGGTTAGTGAGACTTGGGCTCACAGCCATGGCTTCTGTCTGTCTCATCCTGCTTTCTGTGTCTGGCCCTTGTGTAAGAACTGTGTGTGTGCACGCGCATGTGTGTATTATACATTCTCTCATCATCTGAAGATGGGCGTCACCTCTCCACTTGCAGCTCATGAGGAGCCTTCCTCAAATGTTCATCGTCGTTGTCATCTCCATGACAACAGCAGGGGTTGGGGGAACAGGAGTCTCTGAAACATATAGCACCCTTTCAAGCCGCGAAGTTGGAACTTTGCGGTTCATATCTGATGCCATCTGCAACACAAACAGAATCTTCAAAATAAGTTTTACCTTGAACATGGTTGATGAGTCATAAAGCTTCCTTCCACTTCAAGGACCTGAGCATTTTCTGCCCGAGTCTTTGGTTTTTATTCTTCTAAGATGACCTCCTTTTATTTATTTATTTATTTATTTATTTATTTATTTATTTATTTATTTTTGGTTTGATTTTTTTCTTCTTTCCCTCATTCCTACACTCCTTCATTTCCATTTTAGCTAAGTTTATTTTCCAGCATGTATTGTGTGCCAAGCACTGTTGTAGGCATTTGCCGTTTATTCTTGTGTCACATAATCTTCATGACAAACACAAAGGTAGGTACTCTTCTGAACTCTTATTTTTTCACACTTAAGGTAACTGAATCAAGGAGTGGGGAAGCGAAGTGTCCAGGGTGGCAGAGCCAAGGATGGAGTCCAGGAAGCCTGACTTGAGTGCCACATTCGTTTTCCCAGTAGTTGAAAGGCTTACATCATCTCAACATGTCCTTTAGAAGACTCTTTGTGTTTGTCATTTGGAATCAAACAGAATAGTAACCTATTAGGGTTAAAAAATGAATGTTATGGTTTTGATGTGTTTTTAAAATACTTTTTTAAGAACTGGAATGAGTAGATGCAGCATTAACACTGAATACATGTTATTCAGTGATGAAATGCTGCTTCTTCATTACCTGAACATTGGACTTACCTACTCAAGTGACTGTTGGGTGACCAAGTGCTAAGTGTCAGCCCAAGTGGAATAAGATTGCCCTGCCCAAGAGGTTAATATGAAGGAAGGGGGGCAGGCAAACTCTCCCAAGAGATGCCGCTGGTATATGCTGGTATGTGACACTGGTATATGCTGATCTGAGGAGCTAGGCTGGAGAGTTAGGATGTTCTTAGATATGAGCTGGATCCTTAGCACAGAAGGAATGCTTGTCTACGTGGCCACTGATACATTTAAACATAAGTAGTCACGGGGCTGGAGAGATGGCTCAGTAGTGAAATACACATATTGCTCTTGTAGAGCACCTGCGTTCAGTTCTCAGTACCCATGCTGGGAGACTCACAACCACCTGTAACTCCACCTCCAGGGAACCCAATCAACCCCCTCACAAGTACACACAGTTGAAAACAGTAGAAAATAATATAAAGCATGTTTAAAACCTAAGTAGTTATACTAAAAATTCTGCCAAGACCCTGCTATGCCATTATAACAATTGTAATGATTCTTGGGGTGTCTACACTGATGTCCCTGAAAAGGATGGAAGTTCTAGGGAGGGAACACTAGCCTGGAGGAGAAACTAAGAAAACTTGAATCAGTGATGCATTGAATCCTCCCGACTCACATACTTACTGTGTAAGACTTTTTGGCTGATTCTAATGGTAAGTGCCCACCTTAAATTTTCACATTTCTTGTGGACAAGAAATCTGTAATAATTTTGAGATCCTTGAACATGTTTTATTCGTGAATAAATATTTTCACAGTCTCGCAGCTTGAATTGAATCAGTGACTACTACCTGAGAGTCCCAGTAGTCAGATAAGTTCCCAGACATCATAGAGACACAACCATAATTTTCATAAGGTGATGAAAATACCCTGAACTCACACTTGGCCATTTTTTTTAGAGATAATATTATGGAGGGGAAAAGATAAGCCTATTTTGCCACAGTTTTCTGGCTTTGCTTTGGCCAATTGAATGCTAACCATTTGTTTGGGAATTGAATTAAAAAAATAGAGTGCCAGATTGCTATTGAGGTCTTGGATCTTTGCCAGAAAGTCTCAATTCCAATCACTGTGGAAAACAACTCCCTTAGGCAGTGGTGGCATGTGAGACTAAATGTGTTGCAATGAGTGCCAACTTGGAAAAACATAAAACTCTCCTAATGTTCAGCTCATGGTGCCTTTGTGTTCAATAATCCTCGCTTAATAATGGATTAAACTGATACTTTCTATAGATACATTTTTGTCAAGTTGTGCCCAAAGCGCATTGCTGTTCCTTGAAGCTCCTTTTTGACCTCTTGTGTTTATAGTATAATATTTGAATAATATTTTTAGATTTTTATCAGGTAAAGTTGATGACCTCACTAATGTTCTTCCTTACACAAAAGGATAATAGAACCATGATGCATACAAATCTGTGTCCTCTATCCCTGTTTTATCCCTCCAATGGATGAAAGTTTTTTGGGGGGCTGTATTTTATCAAAAATAATAAACTTGGTTTTATTTTGTTTGTTTTCTATATCTAATACAAGCTTCCATAAAAATAAAATCATTATTCTGGCAAAATGGGTATTTATAAATTATGTTACCCAATATGTAATACCAAGCATATGATGTAAATTTAACAAGCCACCTATAAAAGTTTTATTTTATATAGCATAAGAATGATCATAAAGTCTCTTACCAACACTAAACAGTCTAAACAGGTTAATACCACCAACATTTTAGGATAGTGTGTGTAGTATATTAACAATAATGAGACTCTCTTTCTGCTGGCAACGTTTGGAATAACAGAAACCCACTAGAACTAGTATTTATGGAGAGTCAAGTGTTTTTTTCCACGTAGTAACCAAACACCATTTTAAATACTGGAAATATCCCTTGGGAATGTATTCTATTAGTACGTTAATTTATTTTACTATCTTTTGAACTGTAGTATATAACCCCTAGCCAGCAGTCTTAAAAGGTTAGTTTTGATTTTCCATAAATTAATAGGAAAAGCCAAGGTATTCCCTGCTTCGTTTATATTTTAAAATATATTATCTATTAGGTAGTATCCTAGGGTCAGATAATGTGTCATAAGATACAGTTGGAATTATATTCACTGCCAGGCTTTAAGGATATTTTACTGGCTTTCTTAAGATTGCTAATACTTCAAAAATTGCATTTACTCCATCGACTTTGAAGTGTGTGAATAATTGTGAAGATGCCCCAGGGATGCTGTGCAGTGAAAAGTAGACGCAGGGGACTCCCTCCAACCTATGGTTTTCACTTGTATATTTGCATTCTGAGATCCACAGAATAACAAAGGGCTCCATTATGTCTTCCTGAGCTTGTGTTCTTATTTTACGTTTGTTGGTTTTTTTGTTAAACACAGGATTTCATTGTGTAGCCCACATTGGCCTTGACTTTGACATCCTCTTCCTTGAGTACTGGGATTATAGACATGCACTAGTATACCTGGCTTTCCTATGTTATTATATAATATATATTCTAATATCCATATGAGACTAGAAAGTGAAAGATGAGTCCAGGTTTTTTTTTTTTACTACCAGAACATTGGCCCACTTTATGAATAGTACTTATGCTTTGTTAAATGTTTTTATATTTGAAGTCTCAAACAAAAGCCAAAGTAATTTTTTAAACATAATTAGCTCTCAGTTAAACAAAATTCTCTGCACAAATAAAACTCAGAGAGATTTACAAACTTACCCACCGTGATATAAGTACCTGAATGGCATTAAACATTTTCTATATCTCGAATCAATCTGGTGCCATGACTGTATAAGTTCTTGCCCATGAACCTACTTCTAATTTTCCCATATTTTGTTTTAAAAAGGTATGTCTCTATTGAAATAAATAACAGAACACATGCTCTGTTCTATCTTTGCCTTTTATTGGGATATTAGCAATTTTGAGACTCTGTTAAATTGATATATGATAAGGTAGTGATGGCTTAATAAAGCATCTCATTTCCAAAGACAGTACTTGAAGAAGAGAATGACTTACCAAGGTTGAAGAATTAAAATCAGACTCATGAAATACGGGACATACAAAAAAGAGAGAGCTGTAAAGTATATCTCAGATTATCTTATTCTAGATGTTAGTTTTGCTAGAGTACCCACAGACATTATGCTCTTGATTCCATGTTGGGGGATTAATGCCGGGTCATGCCACATTGTTATGAAAAGGCTAGTTTGATAGTTAACCCTCATTTAGTGGGCCAGCAAAAATGGATTCTCAGGATCCCCAAATCTTTGCACTACACATAGGTCATATTCTAATTAGGCTGCAGAGTAATTTGGAATGGAAAGTGGTTTTTGTTCTGAAGCTTTCTAATTCAAATGTGAACGGTGCACAAAAAGGTCAAATCTAGAGTTTATTTTTCAACCAAAGTAAAAGTGGAAAGAAAATGGTCTTACCCACTATAGTATGGCTATTCTTCACAGCTTGGAGTAGCCAGTAAATGAAGATTTTGTGTGGGTGTCAGGGTGCCTATGGTGGTAACGGTGAAGGTAGTAGGGGAAGTGGTAGTGGTTTGATAGGAAAAATGTAGTATATACAGCAGAATAAATATAGTTGTAATAAATACAACAAAATGAGAAAGAACCCATTACAAAATGTTCTCTGTAGTAAGAGCCTTGTGCTTGTCTATGACGTTTCTTTGAGATGAGTTGGGAAGTTGAAATTGGGAAGTTAAATGCAATGCTTCACATTTTTTTTTTCATCAAATGACACCAGTAGGCTGATCCAGCATTAAGCTGATACTAACACCATGTAATGCTTCATTAACAAGGCTTTGCTTCTTCCTGAACATGGGTGGAAAGTGGAACTGTGTGTGTAACTTCAATGCAGCCTCTGTGTTGTCTTTATCCTGAAATGGGAATGACTCCCCATAATGACGATCAGGGGAACAATACGTGAGCCCTCTCTAAAGTCCTTCTTTCTCTTTGTTTTTCAGGACACAATGTAGGGAGCCTTTTCCACATGGCAGATGATTTGGGCAGAGCGATGGAGTCCTTAGTTTCAGTCATGACAGATGAAGAAGGAACAGAATAAATGTTTTACAACTCCTCATTCCCGCATGGTTTTATAATATTCGTACAACAAAGAGGATTAGACAGTAAGAGTTTACAAGAAATAAAATCTATATTTTTGTGAAGGGTAGTGGTACTATACTGTAGATTTCAGTAGTTTCTAAGTCTGTTATTGTTTTGTTAACAATGGCAGGTTTTACACGTCTATGCAATTGTACAAAAAAGTTAAAAGAAAACTACATGTAAAATCTTGATAGCTAAATAACTTGCCATTTCTTTATATGGAACGCATTTTGGGTTGTTTAAAAATTTATAACAGTTATAAAGAAAGATTGTAAACTAAAGTGTACTTTATAAAAAAAATGTTGTTTATAAAACCCCTAAACATACACACACGCCCACACACGCGCACACACACGCACACACGCACACACGCACACACAATGAGGCAGCACATTGTTTTGCATTATTTGAGCGTGGTATTCATATGGAGTTCATGATTTCTTTTCTTGCATATTAAAGATAGGACTTCCTCTAACACCACCAAATGACTGCTTTATATTGCTCTTTTGAGAATTGTTGACTGAGTGGGGCTGGCTATGGGCTTTCATTTTATACATCTATATGTCTACAAGTATAAAAAAATACTATAGGTGTATAGATAAATAGATATGAAATTTCTTCTTCAAATGTTCTTGCCACTTCCTAACGGAAATAAATTGCTTCTAGTCATCTGGGTTTATCTGCTTGGGCAAGAGTGAATTTTCCCTGGAGCCTGAAGCCAGGAGAACACTACCATACTAAAATATTGTCTCGGGCTCCAGATGTTTCTAGTTTTAAACTTTCCACTGACAACTAGAGCTTCGATTTTTTTTTTCAGGAACATGTGAATAAATACACAGGACTCACTGTATCAGAGTAATCTGTTGGTTGATATATTCAGCTTCCTGCTGCTGGCTATGCCATGGTTTATATGTAATGATGTTTCTGCAAAAGAGCATCAGAAAGCATTTTTCACTCCTGGACAATAGGAGGAAGATGGTAGGGGCTGAGACTTGTGACTCCCCAGTCAATCCCAATGAGGGAGCAGCTACTCTGTAAAAGAGTGGGATGAATATTCACCACTCTACATACAGACATCTCTATAATCACAACGAAATTGTTCTGCCCTCTTCTTTCACTCAAACTGAAGAGGGTAGTGTTGTTGTTGTTGTTGTTGCTGTTGCTGTTGTTGATTTTTTAGATTTTAGATTTTGTTTTTTCATTGTGATGAGGTTTTTTTTTTTAATGCTGCAAGATTTAAGATTAGTGGTAAGAAAGTAACCCAATCACATGGTGACCCTGGTGAATGTCAATCCAGAAGTCCATGAACTGCATTTGTCTTTTTGCATTGGTTTCCCTGCAAGTAATTCCATACAGGACTGTGAGCGGGAAGGTGCAAGTTGACAGTTTCAAGAACAAAAGCCTCTCAGAACCCTCTGGTAAATCTGACAGGCTAAATTATAAACAAATGCAGATTACTGAAAAAAAAAGAGGAGAAAAAGTGAAGGTGAAAGCTAAGGACTGGTAGGAAAAGCTTTACTTCCTCTTTCATGCCATTGTATAACTACAGCATTTACAAATCATCGTTTGACTAGAAATCACTGTCCTATTATTTAGCAAATCTGTTACCTCTAACTTCTAGTGTAATTAACTTTTAGAGAGTGGATTTTGTACATTATTAATTGTAATTAACATCAAACACAGCTTCTCATGCTATTTCTACCTCACTTTGCTTTTGGGGTGTTCCTGGTAATTGTGCACACCTAATTTCACAGCTTCACCAATTGTCTCTTGTGTGGACGCCATTCTCTCTTTTTCTTTTATAATTTCCAAAAGAAAACCCAAAGCTCTAAGGTTAAAAAAAAACCATTGTGATTTGGTTTTAGTCTTGCATTATTTTTCTCTTTTATGTGATGCCGGATATTTTCTTTACCCAAGGGTTTAACTAAGATTTAAAACAAGGGGTTACTTTACAACCTACTAAGAAGTTTTTTGTTTCATTCTAAAATCAGAGGTAGATAGAGTGCATAAATTTGTTTTAATCGTTTTGTTTTATCTTTTAGATGTTAGGTCTGGATTGAATCTATCAAAATATTTGAACAAAAACTGAGAGCTTTATTGCTGAGTTTAAGCGTAATTTGGACATCATTTCATGTTCTTTATAACCATCAAGTATTAAAGTGTAAATCATAATCAATGTAACTGAAGCATAACCATCACATGGCATGTATCACCATTGTTTCCAAGTACTGGATTCTTACTTGAGTATCATAATATATTGTGTTTGAACACCAACACTGTAACATTTACTAATTATTTTTTTAAACTTCGGTTTTACTTCATTTTCACAACATATCAGACTTCACCAAATATATGCCTTACTATTGTATTATATTACTGCTTTACTGTGTATCTCAATAAAGCACGCAGTTCTGTTTCAAAACCTGTTGTTCGGAATGTGGTGCTTTGAGTCTTCTTTTTGCTTACTTCAGTACTCTTTCTGTCCTTTTTGTCTTCTGAGGTGGCGGGAATCTCATGGTACTACGTGGGCTGGATTTGAACTCAGGGGTTAGTGATCCACCCCGCCTTAGCAACTGAGATTGCTGAGACTACAAGCTCACGCCCTGGTTTATTTGACTCTTTTTCCCTTTTCTTATGTTATTTAAATAACTTTTTTTCATTAATTTTGCATACGGATCACAAGTTTCCCCTCACCCCTCTCCTCCCATTCCCCCTTCCCCCCAACTCCTATCTATTCCCCTCCCCATCTACCCCTCCTCTATTTCCTTTCAGAGAAGGTCAGGCCTCTCTTGGGCTTGAACAAAGCCTGGCACATCAAGTTGAGGCAGGACCAAGCTCCTCCCCTTGAGTCAAGGCTGGACAAGGTAATCCAGCATGGGAAAGAGGTTCCCAAAAGCCAGCTGAGTACCAGGGACAGGTCCTGATCTCACTGCTAGGAGTCTTACAGATAGACCAAGCTACACAACTGTCCACACACATGTAGAGAGCCTAGGTCAGTCCCATGCAGGCTCCCTAATTGTTGATCCAGAATTCATGAACTACCACGAGATCTATTTTATTTCTAAACATGTGACACATCAATGTGTTTGAAAACTCTTAAGAATATTTACATATATATATATATATATATATATATATATATATCAATCTGTTGATTTCATTGGTTAAGTAATAAACAAACTGCTTGGGCTCATAGCTTAGAACATAGGTGGGTGGAGTAAACAGAACAAAATGCTGGGAGGAAGAGGAAGTGAGGTAAGACACCTCAGACAGAGATTCGACAGCTCTGAAGTCTGGAGCAGAGACGACGTGCTCCCATCTCCAGGGCGGACGGGAGAGCTCTGCTCTCTGGCGCACGCGATGAAGCTCCGACCCAGGATGGACATAGGCTAGAATCTTCCCGGTAAGCGCACCTAGGGGCGCTACACAGATGATTAGAAATGGGCTAAATTAATATGTGAGAATTAGCCTAGAAGAGGCTAGATAGAAATGGGCCAAGCAGTGTTTAAAAGAATACAGTGTCCGTGTAAATATTTCAGGTAAAGCTAGCCGGATGGCGGGAAGCAGCCCACCGCTCCTATTACTACACACACACACACACACACACACACACACACACACACACACACATATATATATATATATATGTATATATATACACACACACACACACACTACACCCATATGAGATAAATAGAATGTACATTTAGCTGCATAGCTATATGTTAGCTACATACATGTATGTCAGAAACTATTTGGGGGTAGAAGGGAGAGGACAAATTAGTAAATTAGTGAAGGTAGAGTACAATGACTGTGTATGACAGTGTCTTGCTTTGGAGCTTGTCCTGGAACTAGCTCTCATTGACCAGGCTGGCCTCAAACTCACAGAGGTCTGCCTGCCTCTGCCTCCTGAGTGTTGGGATTAAAGGCGTGAGCCACCACCGCCCAGCCCACAGCAACTCTTTTAAAAGAAAATATATAGTTGGGGTGGCTTATATTTTTCAGAGGTTTAGTCCATTATCATCATGATGAAACACGGAGGCATGCAGGCAGATGTGGTGCTGGAGAAGGAGCTGAGAGTTCTACATCTTGATCTAAAGGCAATAGGAAGTCAACTGTATCACTGGGTGGCATCTTGAGCATATATGAGACCTCAAAGCCTGCCTTCACACCTATAACAAAGCCACAGCTCCTAATAGTGCCACTTCCTATGAGTTTATGGGGGCGATAGCATTCAAATGACTACAGGCAGTATCATAATGAGAGCCATTATTTTATACACCAAAAAGCAGCCATTAAAAATAAGTTAAAAATCCAGGCAGAGTGATGCAGCTCTCAAAAGGCAGAGGCAAGTGGATTACCTTAACATTAAGGCCAGGCAAATCTATGCAAGGAGTCTTCAGGCCAGCCAAGACTACAAAGTGAGATCCTGTCTCAAGAAAAAAAAAATTCAAACTAATACCACAAACACTTTTGTGTCTGTAGTGTGTGTGTGTGTGTGTGTGCACGCATGTGTATGTGCACGCATGTGTGTGTGCACGTGTGTGTGTGCATGCATGTGTGTGTGCACACATGTGTGTGTGCACGTGTGTGTGTGCACACGTGTGTGTGTGCAAGCTTGATGTATGTGCTGTGTGTTGAGTGTGCAGGTGCCATGGTGCATGTGAGACTGCCCAAGGACAACATGTCTCTGTCCTCATCTTTCACATTATGTGAGACAGGGTCTCTTTGCTTTTCACCACTTCAGATGCCAGGCAGGGTGGCCTGCAAGCATCTAGGGGTTGTCCTGCCGCAACCTTCTCTCTCTCCGTAAGGAAATTGGCATTACACATACAGAGTGCCTATGTCAGGCTTTCATGTGGTCTGGATTAGGTAACCAGACTTGCACGGCAGGCACTTGATGAACTGAGCCGCCTCCTCTCCCCCCTTGAAATATTTCCATTTCAGTTTGGAAAAACTTTTCTCATTCCCTTCAAAGCCGTAAATATTCTGCTTTGTGTAAACTATTTATTCAGTGTGTTCTTGGGGCAAATGTAGGTTGTCAGTCTTTGCCATTGAAAGTGACAAACAATATTACACATGTCCTTAAGTTACAACCAGTATTAAACCAGCTTGGAATTTGTCCCTTGCTCAAGGGAATTTCATCATTTCTTTATTAATTGTTAATTGTACAGGACCTCTGAGTGTGTGGACGGTAGGTGAGGAGCCACTAATGATGTCTCGGAAAGAGTTCTTAGGAGGTTTCCACAAACATGGTCATGGTCACCACCAGAGGCCTCATCATCATCTCTGGCCTGCTGTGCTTCTTATTCTAAAAAATGAAGATGGCATGGGGGTGAATAACAGCTCCTGGAGAGAGAGGTTGCATTAGGCTCCCACCAGTTGTGGTGGTGTGATCCTCAATAGGGGTCAGAAGCTTGTGGGCAACGGAATAAGGGCCAGTCTATTCCAATGATTTGAGAACGAGAGGCAATGGTGAGACTCAAGAGGGATGTGAGGGAGGCAGCTCTGATGGGAATCACTTGCGAACTTGTGGTGGGCTGTGGAGTGATGGTACCCACCTGAGTGGCTGCTGGATTGAAAGAGTGTAGAGAAGTCCACGTATTAAGAATAATTGTCCGCTTGTGTCAGTAAACGATGCATCCCTCCTCCACTATCCAAACATGCCTTTCCTACAGTCCTCAAGACTGGCTAGTAACTTAGTAACTGAGGAGTCTTCAACCCTTTGCCATGTCTGAAACAACTGTATAGATGGCTGTAAGGAGTATAATTGGCTTTCCATACGAATCATTGCACATGCAGAAGGGGACCGAATTAATAACGTTAAAAATGAAAATGGATCAAGTTGGCACGGATTGTGCACCAGCAAGCAAAATGTGTGTCTAGAGGAAAGCACCAAGACTAATGCATGTGTTCTGTGGAACTGTGATGAGATTTGCCTGCATTCGTAATGCTCTCATGGTGGAATGAATACAAACGCAGGCACGTGCACACATGGAAAGATTTCTCCTTCCGAAGAGGTGGAGAAAGGAATCCAAAGCTTTCCTACAGGAGCAAAGCCGTGGGAGTAGAAACCGCAAACACATTCGGTGTCCCTTGCATTTCAAGGTGTTTCTATTACATAGACTGATAACGTGACACATTCCAGACAACCCATAACAAACACAATACCTATTAAGAGTAGAGGAAGTTTGAGATTCTGGGAGTGGTTTTTATGTACGGAAAAGATTATAGCAACTCTCTAGGCCTAAATGTTATGCACACATGAATATTTTAAATAAATTTGGGGAAATATTTAGCTCTTCTGTTACTATTTATTTTAAAATAATTTGAACATAAGAATAATGGAAACAATAGCACAAGGACCTTCTTGCATTCTTTAGTTAGATGAATCAATTTTTACCTTGTATACTTAATTTATGATTCTTTTGATGGATAGGTGAGATCATGCATACACACGAAACATTTTGAAGTACCTACAGCTGAACAACTGAACACACATGCTCACACACACATTCACATTCACCAAGCATTTTAAGACACCTACAACTGATTCAAAAAGGGTCCCTTTATATTTAAATACTTCTTTTCCATATTCTAAAAGCTAGGACATTCTGTTGTATAAGCATAATACACTAATTAAAATAAAGACATTAAATAAAAAATAAATTAAAAATAGAGACATTTAACATCACATACAATGCTATCATTGATTTCGCTTCCTATATCCAAATGTCAATTTTGTTCATATCTTTTATTGTTTCGTATTTTTCCCTGGCCTAGGAGTGACTCCACAATTTTATGACATTTAGGTACCATGTATCTTTACTCTCCCTTCATTTGAAACAGTTTCTCTGTCTTCCCTACTTTAAAGACCTTGACATTTTTACAAGCACAAGCTAGTTTCTCTAGTATGTACTTCATTTTGTGTTTGCCTATGTGTCCTCAGGACTAGATTTAGAGCGTGCATTTTCGGTAGGAACACTACATAAGTGATGTTGCCTTCTTACCATATCAAACTAGGAGGCAGGTAATGCTCATCTATCATGTATTAGGTGTTGTCACTTTGAGTCTTGGTCTGCAAGAATTCACCACATGATATATAGTTTAAAACATTATTTTTATTAAATGTGTAGGTCCAACATATACATCTTATTTTCCATGCATAAGTATAAACACTTTTTTATAAAGTTCCTTTCTGTGGCGAGACATATCCAAATTGAGAAACCCGAATTCTCTTGTTCTAATATACACTGTACATTAAATGATCTTTATTTGTAAGCTTCTCCATGTCTGACAGAAAAGTCTTTCACCACCAACCAAATTAGCACCCAATTCAAGTGAATAGAAACCAATTAGTAGCTCATTTAAGTTCTCCAAATACTCTAGTGCTACGTACTCTGTGGCCAGAGTCCAGTTTTCTTTATACCACTCATTCTGAATGCACATGTAAGTGGACAGCATATCCCACAAATTAGAATCCAAGACTCGTCTAATTTGGTAATGTGCCAAGTTATTCAAATATTTTTCTTTAAGCATGTGTAGATGACTCAAACTAAATAAAAGTATATTAAAAGCCATAAGTAAGTATGTCTCCATGGTAGAGCACTTGCCTAACGTGGCTGAGCTGCTGGATTCTATCACTTTCCTACAAAACAATAAGATAAACTTATAGATTAGGTTCCCTCCGATAGTTCTTGGTTTCTGTCAAAAATTCCCTAGGCTTTCAGGATGTATTTAGTAAGGGAAGGTTTCGCAATAGTGAAATCCCAGTGCATCCACATGGCACCAAAAAGGCATTGAAGATGGCTTAACCTTAATATAGCTCTTGGAGATAACCAACTGAGACCCATCACTTTCAACCTCCTGAAGTTCAGCAAAGATGTCCTACAGTTTCTCTGTGCACCATGACATATAAACCCTTGGGCATTACCACACTATGGGAACATTTTTATCATCCACATGAATTGAGGTTGCTAGTGCAATCCCTCTCCATGTAAAAATTCCTAGATGTCTTTGAGAAAGAAATCTCACTACAGGTCACAGGAAGACAATGACAACCCCTTTTTAAAGGCAATGTGGCAATTGTGGGCTCCAAAACTTTCTTCCATATATAACTGATACCATGCCTTGTGTTCTTGGGCACAGTTAGCTTCTTTACCTGGGTGGGCTCCCATAGCCATAGTTTTGCCTGTTATATTGATATCATTATTTATCAATAGCACCCTTCCCATCTTCACAAAAAAGGCCTGGTGAGTAAGCATCATTTTTCCATTGTAGTATTTCTAAGTAGACTGATTATTCATATTTGGGTTGGTGCAATTCTTCGTTATGTACAACCATTCATCACTTTCTAGTGTGCCCAGTCATTGTGATGACAAAACAACCTCAAGCCATTTCCACATACTTCCCAGGGAGGCAGTAGAGAATTGCTCATTCTCTTCACAGCCCGAGCACAGGCTGGATTTTCAGTTTCCATAACTGGCAGGGGCCAATTCTTATCAATCTTTTTAATGGCATTAGTTCTTACATATACTTCCTAATTTGCCCAGCCTCTTGTCAATTCAATGTCTTTTTCCTAGCTGAAAATACTGAACATAGGATAAGAGCTAGTAAATTAGAAGGTACTTTTCCCAGGGTGGAGAAGATGCTCTTCTGATTAACTCACAACTCCTAGGACACTCTCATCTTGTAGATGCTTGTAGTCCATACTGGAACATCATGACCACACCATGTCTTGGCTTCTGGCCATCCACACCTCATCTGTTAGGAATACAGGGTGCTGATGGCATACAGCTGTGTTTCTCTCAGGTTCTGACTTGCCTTTGGCCACAGAATTCCATGACTGAGGTAATTCCTCTCACAGAGGAACACCTGGGGCCAATGACTGGTTGATGCAGACAAACAAAAACCCAGTTCTCCTACCTCAATGTGGAACAGCTCTGAGAGTCATCTCACTTTACGAGCACCTGTAGAACCCATTGGAGCCTTACTTTAGATCACAGCACAGTTCAGTTGATTGACTACCCCACCTACACTCTTCACTCCCTTCCATTAGATCTGTCATGAGAAGCTTGCTGGGTGTCCCCCCCCCCGCCCCATACAGCATGCTCCATGTCAGAGACTGTTGCCAAGAAAGCTTTGTCTAAATCCTACTTAGCATACTATAGAAATGAAAGCAAGAGAAATTTCCCCTTTGACCTCAGAGATATTTATACCTTGTATGATGATGACTCTGGAATTTTTAATCTATAGTCATGACTATACCTATAAACTCCAAACTGTTGTAGGAGAGGGCCTGCTTGTTTATCCCGGCTGCCCGGCTTGCTTAGCCCCGAAATAACCACACAAAAACTGTATTAATTAAATTACTGCTTGGCCCATTAGCTCTAGCCTCTTATTGTCTAACTCTCACATCTCGATTTAATCCATTTCTATTAATCTGTATATCGCCACATGGCAGTGACTTACCGGGAAAGATTCTAACCGGCAGCATCCATCTCAGGCAGAGGATCCATGACTTCTCCCTGACTCTGTCTCCTTTCTCCCAGCATTCAGTTCTGTTTTCCCCCACCTACATAAGTTCTGCCCTATCAAAAGGCCAAGACAGTTTCTTTATTCATTAACCAATGAAAGCAACACATAAACAGAAGGACCTCCTACACCACCAGACCTGTTGGCCAAGATGCCTCCTCACGCTTTCAAGTAGAGATCTCATAGCCCTTTTCTAACTTGTCCTGTCTAAGACCAGGCTCCTGTTCTAGCCACTGTTGCTAGTCTGTCACAGTCTTAAAAAGTTGTCTCCCCAAGCTGTTAATGGGAACTCCATTCTTTTAGGCACTTGGCCCTCCACCTTGAAATACCTTTTCACTCTAGTTTGTTCATATGTGCAATCATTCCATTGTCAAAACTACTTGTTCTATCCCAAAACTCTATTTAGAATTTGCCCCTTCTACACTTCCCCATTTAGTGCTCTTGTCTGCAATGGCTAATCCATACTGCCAAACCACTACAATACCTTTAACTGGTCTCTCACATCTCACACTTTCCTCCTTGTAGACTATCCTCAACACACAAGTTAGGGTTATCATGTTAAGGCACAATCAGATCTCACCATTTCTGGACTTAAAAGTAACCAGTGGCTTCCCCAAGTAAAAGCCAAAAGTCCTCCTGTAAGTCTACCAGGATGTACATCATCTAGCCTGCACTTCCTCATCTTTATGGCTATCCCTTCCCCCTCATCTTCACTCTGTTCCACCTTTCTGTTACTTTCTCCACAGCCCGGCAAATACAGCTTCGAAGCATTTTATGTTTGCTATCTTCTCTGCCCAGTATTCTCTAAAGCAGTGGCATCTACTTCTGATTTCCCAATTCCTTGAAGTTGTTACCAAAAGAGGACCATCTCAGTCAGATCCATGCTAGCCAGTATTTGGAACTGAAACCCCAGGCCATTATCTTTCCTTTTTATTTTTGTGCTTCACATTTACTACCAGCTGACAGACTATGATTCTTTAGTTGTATATTTTATGTGTCATCTCCTCTCCAAAAAAGAATGGAAAGTTTGTACAGCTAGGGATTTGAATCAATGTCTTTACAATACTACCTCAAAGTACCTATAACTCTGAGTGTAAAGAGCATGTGCAGAGTGAGTAACTGAGGTGGGAATGAGACTGTAAGACAAAGGAGTAATGATAGTTAGGAATTCTACACATCAGCTCCTCTTTCTTGCACTTTAGTCATGTTGTTTTTATGGGTGGTGTTCAGAGCTTCTGGATGAAAGTGACAGCCCAGGGACATTCCATCAAAGAATCAGCAATATGAGTGCTTGGAAATAAGATCCTTAAGAAATATAAATAGAACGGGATTTTCATACATAAGGAAGAAAGTCAGACAGATGATTTAATATCTTCCATTGAAGGAGGTGAGCAGATGTTTTCCATCTCTACAGAAAAGAACTGAAGAAAAATAAGAGCTTGAAGAATTCTGGTGGTTGAAAAGTGGCTCAGCAATTAATAGTGAATATTGCTCTCACAGAGGACTCAAGTTCGGTTTCCAGAACCCATATTCAAATTCTTGCATACTCTTCCCATTTTGTTCAGGCTCTAGTCAATTCTCTAAAATGTATTTATGTATATCCTAGCTGAAAAGAATAAATTTGAAATGTGAACCAGCTGCTTACAATTCCTGTAGCTCCAGTGGCTCTGCCACCCTCCTTTGGCCTTCAAGGACACCTGAGCTGCCCTTCCTATAGGGCTCTTCTGCCAACATGTGATTTAAAAATAAAAATAAGTCTTTTATAATTAATGAGATAATAAATAAAAAGAAAATGACCACTATCCTGGATAGTAAGAAATGTAATGTATAGACTCAAATATATGAGTCTATAGGGAGCATTGAATGCAAATGCTCCCTATAAACTCATATATTTGAATACTTGGCCCAAGTTGGTGGAATTGATTGGATAGGATTAGGAGGTGGTGTTGATTTGTCAGAGGACGTGTGTCACTGTGGTTGAGTTTTGGGGTTTCAAAAAACCACCAGTAAGATTCCCAGTATTTTTTTCTCTTCCTTGTGGTTGTAGATCAAGATGTGAGTTCTCAGTGGTTCCTTTATTTCATCATCATGGGCTCTAATCCTCCGAAACCATAGGCCAAATTAAACATTTGCTTTGTAAGTTGCTTTGGTCATGTTGTTTTATTGCAGCAATAAAAAAGTAACTAAGACTGGTGTGGGAGGTCCTTCTGTCTTATGTGTTGCTTTTATTGGTTAATAAATAAAGAACCTGCCTTGCCTGTGATAGGGTAGAGTAGAGCTAGGCAGGGAAAACTAAAATGAATGGTGGGAGAAAGAAGGCAGAGTCAGGAGAAGCCATGGAGCTCTGCCTGAGACAGATGCCAGATGGAACCTTGCCAGTAAGCCACAGCCACATGGCAATACACAGACTAATAGAAATGGGTTAAGTTAAGATGTAAGAGCTAGCCAGTAAGAAGCTAGAGCTAATAGGCCAAGCAGTGATTTAATTAATGCAGTTTCTGTGTGGTTATTTCCGAGCTTAGCAGCCAACAACAAACAAGCGACATCTGTACTACATAAGACAATTGGCTTTATCTTTTCTGGGTGCTTTTATAGGAGGACAGAATTCTTTGTAAGGTTTGTTAGATTTGATAGCAATGTAGGCAAGATAAGGCTAAAACAAGAATTTAGAAAGATTTCCTTAAAAACATTTCCTTATTTTGACACTCTGTCTTTTGCTGGCCTATTTGGCTAAATATCTTGTCTAAGCCTGGTCCTATTAACATGATAGACCTCCTGTCCCAAGGATAATAACAGTTTGTACCAATGGCCCTTTCTAGCATTTTAGCAAATGCAAGCCAATGCCTCTGCCTTTGGGGTGGTGCTAAATTCTTAATTCTTTTCTTCACCTCCCCTAATTCCCCTATTATGCTTCTCTTAAAAATTGTTAGCATCAATAATGGTATGCAATGCACTGATGTAGTGATAGAAATCTTGACCTATTTGTAATGTGTGTTATTTAAAATTAATTTAAGTTTACAACTGTAAAGGAGCTGTTTATGTGGATTTTCTAATTCTAAAATCACAAGTCTAAATGCTAGTATCAATATTTGGAAAATAAATATTCACTAGGTTTCAACTTCAGAGCAGTGGCTGAGGATCTGAAGTTACAGAGGGATTGTGTATGTAATACTATGGACCTCATAGCAAGCTAGAGGAGTTAGGTGGTAAACTATTGACACAGATCACAACATACTTAAGTAATAGCACAAGGCAGAGGTATTATTCAGATATGTAAAAATCGGGGAAAGTTTCAAAACTCAAATCCTCACAATGGACAGAATAATTACATTCACAAGTACCCTGTTAATAGTCCTTTGTGTCTGGTGTTTGCAAGAGGCCTTTCCTATTAATTTGATCTTCTGTGTAAATTAATGCTCCCTACAGTGAGTGATGAACATGAATAGATCCTACATGGATTTATCAGCCAGATGTCTAATAAAATATCATGCAGCCCAAGTATTATAATAGCCAATAAAAAATTCTACATTTCTGGTCACATTTCACAAAGCTTATTTAACAGATGAACATTATGGAAGCAGCCTGAGTCCACCAACATCCCCACCTGAATACCAACCTAAAAGAACACAGCTGTAGAACACATTATATATACTAGGTTATAATTAATTTGTGGTTGGACTTGATTCTTACATAAATGAGTCAATAAATTAAACACATAATATATTCAAGGACTTGATAGATTTGTCTAACTCCCCCTTTCATTAGAAAGGCAGGGTATCTGGAGCTTTCTACTAAACATAACAGATTTCTGAACTATGAAGAAGAAGAAATGAAAGATTCATATTAATAGTAAGAATTGTTATGTTAATTATGAGTTATTTGTACTCTGTACTATTTTTTGCTTTCTGCTGAATAGTCATTATCTTACTCCATGTTTCTCTTTCAAATCATTTGGAAAATACAAAATGAAGAAGCTGAATAAGGAGATATACTTCGACATCTGCATTCTGAACTGTCAAATTAAAATGACCATGTAAATGCTGCCCACTCAAAGCAGAATTACAAAAGTTTCTTTGAAAGATGATACAGGCTGAAGAAGCTATCAATAACACTAGTAACAAGCCGACCACAAAATTTTTAGTCACTAAACCCAGCACCAGTTTATCTCTATATCACAGTTCAGGGTCTCCATATCTTGTACCACCATTTCAGAGGTCTTTGCATCCAACATCATGAACCAGAATGAAGATATATTAGGATACATTAGTAAATCAGACAAATGAATTCTATTCATCTTCTCATAAAAAAAAATTCAGCCAGAACTACTTCATTACTTCCCAGCCTCTAGTACGAAGTAGGCTGTATGTATATATCTATATATCTATATATATACATTTTTCTGCGTCCCTGGGAAAAGGAAATGGGTTGGGCAGCATCTAGCCAGTCTTTCACACCAAGGAAAAGAACTTAGCACACTTATTTTCAGGAAAACAACAGTCTATATTATGGTTAGTTTCCCATTGCAGCCCATCCGAATGCAGCTGATGAACAGTGCTAGCCGAGTAACACCGCAAAGATTTTAATGACAGCTCTGCAGAGGCTGCAAACTCATTAGCAGTCACAACAGACATTACGCATTCCACTAACCCATTCGTCCTTCATTGGACAAAACATTCAGCCTACCTGTGGTAAACACCATTAAAGGCAATAAGCAAGCAGAGATCTATTTTTTTCTTTCAGTAACAATTATGAGATGAATCTCTTGTCAGGGATAAATAAGGTGCCTGGTACTTTCAGGAACTACGTTGGCTTGAACATTCTAGGAAATTCTAGGGCCAAAGACCAAGAGAGGTGGTGGGGGAGTAAATAACAAAAGACCTTGTGTGTGTGTGTGCCCTGTTGATAACAATTTCAGCTCTAAATGGGAACCGTCTGAAAAAATAAGCACGGAAGCAACAAAACCAGATGGATGTTTTTAATATCATTCATTCTGCCTATTGCATAATGAAGCAGCAAACTGCAAGGAGAAGGATGTAGCTTTTTTATGGCTGCCATTGTTTTGCCATGAAGAACATTTTCATACAGCCATTTTAACCAGAACATTTTGACATGAGACAATTTTGAGGCGGTCTAAAAGCAAATCATTTCCTTTTTACTTTTAAAATGAAGTGTTTTGTTGTTTTTCTCCTTCTGATTATATGTTCACTGTGAAATATTCAGAAAATACATAGAGGGAAAAGAAAAGTAAAAATCACTCATAATCCAGCACTTAGGAAAATTGCTGCTACCATATTCTGAGTCTATGCATCCATAACTTTTCCTATACATACTTTTTTTCTAACAGAAATATGATAATAGCACAAATTCAGGTGAACTTGTTTTCTTTGTTTAAGTGATATACTCCTACCACTTTTACAAAGCAGGAAGCCTGTAAGTTTTAGTCTCTCTCTCTGTCTCTTCTCTCTTTTTTCTCTTTGTCTCTGTCTCTCTCATGTTGTGTGTGTGTGTATGTGTGTGTGTGTGTGTGTGTTAGTCAGAAGACAGTTCTGTAATAGTGATTCTCTCCTTGCACCATGTGGGTTTAATTCATCAAGATTGGTAGCATGTGTTATTATTCACTGAGATACCTTGCAATCTGTGGTATCAGTTTTTAATGGTTAAAGATCAGTCCATTTGTTGTCTATTCTATAATGTCTTCTTGGAGAGTGGTTTATAGCTTAAGCTCTAAATCCAGATTGTCTGGCTTCATGTCCTAGCCCATAGCCAAGATATGACAGGCATGTTTTGTTGTTGTTCTTTCCCCCTGAGAGGTCAAATAATATTCTGAACTTTGTTACATAATATAGTCGGGGTTCTTTTTTTTTTTTTTTTTTTTGGAAAACTCAATAGATGTCTTCTCTTTATTCTTTGCAGATTTTAGATTTTACTTCATGCATCCCGTTCCCACTTATTTTCCTGTCCCCCCCACAACACTCACCCTCCTCCCTTGCAAACTTCCCCAAATACAAAACTAACTTTAAAAGGAAAGCCAAAAACCAAAGCAATCAAACCGAAAACAAACAAACAAAAAAGGAGAAGAATCTTGCCATAGAAGGTGCGGAGCGACGAGGTGAGTCACACATTCCACCCTCTACTTCTTTTGCCTTCACTTGGAAGGGTTTATTGCCATGAGTCACTGGTCCGGTTCAAGGCCTCTGACCTCTGCTATACCGTCCAGAGCAGGCTCTCACTGGAGTTGTTCTTGGACATCCTGTTGCTGTTCTCTGTCATGGAGATACTGCAGTTTGGGATCTGTAGGTTCATCCCCTTCACAAGCTCCAAAGGTCTGTATGAGGTTGGAGTAAGAAGTTGGAGTGGATCAACTCATAGCCCTTGTTCCGGGCCTGGGCTGAGCTGCTCAGACCACCAGCTTTCCCTTATCCTAACCGTCCAGGTGAGCTCTCCAGCACTGCCTCTGTGGGCCCACCCAACGCAGTCTGCAGCAATAAGCGAGGCCAGTTCTCTGGTTCTCAGGCCCTCAGGCCCTGCTCTCCCACACTCACACCATCTGAGGCGGTACCGTCGTCTTGCCTGGATGAGGTATAGGGCCCTCTCTTGAATTTCTGTGGGGGGCATACAAGTGGAGGGGCAAGGGGTCAGCTCTCCTGCTTTCACACCCTCAGAGCTGACTCACCTATGCTCCTGACAGCAGGCTCAGCTCTAGTGTGCTGCCCAGGTGGGGTGAAGTGTTTGTTCATTCTCCTGTGTGCTCCAGTTGGTGAGAGGCAGGGCTAGTTCTCCCACTCACCTGACCCTGGGGTCAGCTCTGTTGCCCACCGTGGGTAGCAAGGGGGAGAGAGGCATCTTCTCTCACTCTGGCCACTATATAGGAGACAACAGCCTGGAGAGGAAGGGATAGGGGGAGCAGCTCTGCTGACATCATGCCCTCAGGACTGTCTCACCTAAGTATCTGACAACAGCACCACCATGGCCCCAGGTGACAGTGCTGGTCATTGAAATCTGCATGGGTTCTTAATAAAAAACAGAATGTCTACATAGAGAACCAGTGCATGTGAGGGACTGATATCAATTTACTTTAAGAAATTCCCCCCTTTTCCGGTGGCAGCGCCGCACGGTGAGGACCTCGTGTTCATAGTCGCAGCTATGCCGGCCAAGGGTCCGCTGCAGTCCGTGCAAGTCTTCGGACGCAAGAAGACAGCCACAGCCGTGGCGCACTGCAAACGGGGGAATGGGCTCATCAAGGTGAACGGACGTCCCCTGGAGATGATCGAGCCGCGCATGCTGCACTACAAGTTACTGGAGCCTGTTCTGCTGCTGGGCAAGGAGCGATTCGCGGGTGTGGATATCCGGGTCCGTGTGAAGGGTGGTGGTCATGTGGCCCAAATTTATGCTATCCGACAGTCCATCTCCAAAGCCCTGGTGGCCTGCTACCAAAAGTATGTGGATGAGGCCTCTAAGAAGGAGATCAAAGATATCCTCATCCAGTATGATCGGACCCTGCTTGTAGCTGATCCTCGGTGCTGTGAATCCAAAAAGTTCGGAGGTCCTGGTGCCCATGCTCGATACCAGAAATCCTACCAATAAGTCCAACTCAAGGATCAGGGTTTACCTTTGTAATAAACATCCTAGGGTTTTAATGTTAAAAAAAAAGAAATTCCCTTGTGTGATTGCAGAGACTAGCAAGTACAGAATATGCAGGCTAGGCTAGCATGTGGAGACCCAAGGAAGAGGTACAATTCAAGTCTACAATCTGCTGTCAGATTTTCCTCTCTCTCTCTAGGGAAGACAGTGTTCTTTTTCTTTTTTTCTCTTAAAACATTCAACTGACTTAATCAATAACCCATAGATTAGGATTTACTCAGTCTACTGAGTTGAATCTTAATCACATTTAAAACACTTTTGTAGAAGCATCTAGAATGATATTGAACTGAACTGCTACTAGGGCCTAGCCACATTGGTACATAAAATGAATCATCAAACGGGCCAAATGGCCTCTGTTACGATGTTGACTTCAATGTTATATACCATAGCACATACAAAAAATAAACCAGCTGCGTGTAAACAAATATATAGCAGCGTGTTCCAGTAACATTGCATTTACAGAAACAGCTATGAGACTGGACCGGATCCATAGTCAGAGTTGGCTGACACACATCCTCAGCCACTTTCTAAGCACGTGACATTGAATAGGTAAGTTCCTTATGCCTCACTTTTCCGGTCTCTGACAAATGTGAATGATAAGCAAACTCAAAGATTAGGATTACAATTGAAAATAGCATTTGTGGACCATTTAGCACAATATCAGACACAGGCAATATGCTTAATAAATATTCCCCTTTGTATGATTTACTTAATACCTCTTAAGAGCTTAACCCCGAGTGCCATTTATGCCTGTGGCTTTGCCCCATCTGAGATAGCTAGGAAGGAGTTATAGGCTGTTTCCCCTTTCCGCTGCATGGCCCTTCTGTTTTTCCATGACTTCCATCCGTTATCGATTTTATGATTTTTGATACTTTCTCTTTCTATCTTTGGAATAAGACACTCTTTGTTGCTATGACTCTTCTCATGACTCTTCCCATTCAGGAAATTGCAATGAGGCAACTTCCGAGCCATCTTCTTATCCTGAAAGCTCCTGACATTTACTTTCATAGTAATAAATTAGCCAGAAAGTAATAGATTAGCCAGTAATAACTCTGTGAAAGCAAACAGGTCCAAACACCAACCAGCTTTAATATATTCACTAGAAGACTTTGATTGGACTGCCAAACCATTTTAGGTTAGTGTGCTAATCTACAAAATGGAATTATACTTTGTTTTTATTGAGCTATATATTTTTCTCTGTTATGCTTCCTTCCTCCCCGCTCCTCTTCTACTCTCTACTATGGTCCCTATGTTCCCAATTTACTCAGGAGATCTTGTCTTTTTCTACTTCCCATGTAGATTAGATCTATGTATGTCTCTCTTAGGATCCTCATTGTTGTCTAGGTTCTCTGGGATTGTAGGCTGGTTTTCTTTGCTTTATGTCTAAAAGCCACATATGCGTGAGTACATATGATAATTGTCTTTCTGGTCTGGGTTACCTCACTAAATATGTTGTTTTCTATATCCATCTCTTTGTCTGCAAATTTTAAGATGCCATTGTTTTTTTTTCTGCTGTATAGTACTCCATTGTGCAAATGTAATTCATCTTTATCCATTCTTTGGTCAAGGGGCATTTAAGTTGTTTCCAGGTTCTGGCTATGACAAACAATGCTGCTATGTACATACCCAAGCACATGTCATTGTGATTGATTGAACATCCTTTGGGTACATACCCAAAAGTAGTATTGCTGGGTCCTGAGGTAGGTTGTTTCCTAATTTTCTGAGAAACTGCCATACTGATATCCAAAGGGGCTGTACCTGGTGTAGGAGGGTCTTATGTCTACATGTACCAGCTTGCACTCCCACTAGCAATGCAGGAGTGTTTCCTTTACCCCACATTCTCTCCATTATAAGCTGTCATCATTGCTTTTGATCTTGGCCATTCTTACAGGTGTAAGATGGAATCTCAGAGTTGTTTTGATTTGCATTTCTCTGATGACTAAGGATGTTGAGCATTTCCTTAGTGTTTTTCAGCCATTTTAGATTCATCTGTTGAGAGTTCTCTGTTTAGATCTATACACCATTTTTATTGGATTATTTGTTCTTTTGATGACCAATTTCTTGAGTTCTTTGTATATTTTGAAGATCAATCCTCTGTCTGATGTGGGATTGGTGAAGATCTTTTCCCATTCTGTAGGTGCTGTTTTGTCTTGTTGACTATGTTCTTTGCTTTACAGAAGCTTCTCAGTTTTAGGAGGTGTCATTTATTAATTGGTTTTTTTCAGTGTCTGTGCTACTGGACTATATTTAGGAAGTGGTTCCTGTGCCAATGTGTTTGACTATATTTCCCACTTTCTCTTCTATAAGGTGCAGTGTGGTTGGTTTTATGTTGAGGTCCTTGATACATTTAGACTTGAGTTTTGTGCACAGCAATTGATATGAATCTGTTTTCATTCTTCTACATGTTGATATCCAGTTATGCCAGCATCATTTGTTGAATATGCTTTCTTTTTTCCATTTCATATTTCTTACTTCTTTGTCAAAAGTCGGGTGTTCATAGGTGTGTGGATTAATATCTGGTCTTTGATTCAGTTCCATTGGTCCTCCTGTCTGTTTTTATGCCAATGCCAGACTGTTTTCTGTACTGTAGCTCTGTATTCAAGTTTGAAATTAGGGGTTGTGATGCCTCCAGAAGTTCCTTTATTGTAGGATAATTTTGGCTATCCTAGGTTGTCTGCTTTTCCACATGAAGTTGAGTACTGTTTGTTCGAGGTCTGTGAAAAAATTTGCTGAGATTTTGCTGGGTATTACATTGAATCTGTAGATTGCTTTTGGTAAGACTGCCACTTTTACTATGTTAATTCTACCTATCCAAGAGTATGGGAGATCTTTCCCTTTTCTGGTGTCTTTTCAATTTCATTCTTCAAAGGCTTTAAGTTCTTGTCAAACAGGCCTTTCACTTATTTGCTTAAAATTACTCCAAGATATTTTATGTTATTCATGGCTGCTGTGAAGGATAATGTTTCTCTGATTTCTTTCTAAGATCATTTATCATCTGTGTAAAGAAGGGCTACTGATTTTTTTTTAGTTAATCTTGTATCCTGCTACATGACTGGAGGTGTTTACGAGTTGTAGAAGTTCCTTATGTAAGCTATCATATCATCAGCAACTAGTGAGAGTTTGACTTCTTTTTTTTAAAATTTATTTATTTATTGAGGATTTCTGCCTCCTCCCCGCCACCGCCTCCCATTTCCCTCCCCCTACCCTGATTAAGTCCCTCTCCCTCATCAGCTTGAAGAGCCATCAGGGTTCCCTGACCTGTGGGAAGTCCAAGGACC
>NW_004949156.1:1496558-1505416 GCF_000317375.1 Microtus ochrogaster
CCGGTCCCCGCCGCTTGCTTCTGTCGCCGCCGGTCCCCCAGAGCCTATTTTTGATTGCAGCGCTGTGTCGCTCTGCCGCCGCGACTGCGCGCCGCTCCGCCGCCGCGGCCGCGACTGCGCCAAGAGTTTGACTTCTTTTCTGATTTGTATCCCCTTGATCTCCTTTTGCTGTCTTATTGATCTAGCTAGAACCTCAAGAACTACATTGAATAGATATGGAGAGAGTGGACAACTTGTCTTGTTCCTGATTTCAGTGGGATCACTTTGAGTTTCTCTCCATTTAGTTTGGTGTTGACTCTTGGCTTGTTGTATGTTGCCTTTATTATGTTTAGATATGTTCCTTGTATCCCTTCTCTCTCTAAGACCTTATCATGAAGGGACGCTATATTTGTGGAAAGATTTTTCAGCATCTAATGTGATGATCATGTGGGTTTTTTATTCAGTTTGTTTATATGGTGAATTACATTGACAGATTTTCATATGTTGAACCATTCCTGCATCTCTCAGATGAAACCTACTTGGTCATGGTGGATGACTTTTCTGATGTGTTCTTGGATTCAGTTTCCCTGTATTTTATTGAGTATTTTTGCATCAATGTTCTTGAGTGAGCTTGGTCTTAATTCCTTAATTCTCTTTCTTAGTATTGTCTTTGTGTGGTTTGGGTATCAGGGTATTTGGAGACTCGTAAACAAGAGCTTAGCAATGTTCCTTCTGTTTCTATTGTGTGGAAAAATTTAAGGAGTTTTGGTATTAGCTCTTCTTTGAAAATCTTGTAGAATTCTGTGCTGAAACCATCTGCTCCTGGGCTTTTTTTGGTTAGGAGACCTTTAAAGACTGTTTCTATTTCTTTAATAGTTATAGGTCTGTTTAATTTGCTTATATCGTCTTGATTTAATTTAATTTTAGTAAGTGATATTTATCTGGAAAATTATCCATTTCCTTTAAGTTTTCCAATTTTGTGGAGTACAGGTTTTCGATGTATCACCTGATGATTCTCTGGATTTCCTATGTGTCTGTTGTTGTGTCCCTCTTTTTGTTTCTGATTTTGTTAGTTTGGATATTTTCTCCCTGCCTTTTATCCAAGGTATACTTTGTTTTTATTCACATCTTTATTTATGGTCTGTTGGGGTATCTTTATAGTCTATAAGACTCCTTTTACCTTCATTCCATATCTAATTACTTGTATATATTTTATAACCATTTTTCTGTTGTACGTTTTCTTATTGAATTGTAACATATCTTGTTATATTAAGGACAATAGCCTTTTGCCATATATGTTACAATTATTTCCTGTTGTTTATAGTAGATTTGTTTTCTTAAGATCATTCATCCTCTAGAGTCCCTGACTTACAAAGTTCTCTCTGAAGATTCTATAAATAACTTTACTTTTAAGATTAACGTTATCTGCTTTATGTCTTCTCTGGGCAAAAGCCCATAATAACTAGAAGTTTAATGGTTTGTAAAATGTACTCAAAGGTATAAAATTGTCTTTCTGGTGAGATGACAGTGAAGTAAAAATGGCTTCCAGTGTAATTTCTGAACTTTCGACTCCTTGCTCTTTATGCACTTACTAGCTCTCACTTCGTTATTGTCTCTCATGCTTCTGAATGATAGGAGGGGAGATACGTTTATTGGCAGGAGAAGCCAATGCAAGGATACAGAGCCCTTACATTCAAGCCATAAGATAAGTTTCTACCAATTTTTGGACAGAAGTTGGTAACTCAAGGAAGTGACATGAGGAATAACAGAAACATTTCCAGAGGCATCATGGGCAGAGTCCCTATAAATTTTATCCAGTACCTGGCATCAGTGATGGCTATTAAGGAAGGATAGGGATTAGAGGAGCAGTTCTGCTAGGGAATTTTAGTTAAGTGGTGACTATCTGAATACCAGTTATCTGGACATCCTCATGTACTTCAGTGAGCCTCTTAAACTACCAAGAGGGACTCAGCTCCTTGCAGCTTCTAAATCTGGCTGATAGTGAGACCAGAATACTATAATGTCTATCTGGATTGGTTTTGCTGGCCTGGTAAACTTAAAATAAGGGAGTATCCACCCCAGGATAAACCCCTCTTAAGAGATTTTAATAATGGTCTTTATTTGTGTTCTAATAGCAAAATTAGCTGGATTACACCCACCAAGCCATAGTTACTACCCCCCAAATCAACCCCTCTCTACCTGACCCGACCCTGAAGCTCTTGCTAGTTACACAGTTGTGGAAAGGAATGATGCGTACACTTTGTCACTAATGAGTCTGTAGCAGCAGACACAGGAGCAGGAATCAAATTTCTTGTAGCCAGATAAAGAAAAGAAAATGAAAGTCTTTGTGGTAGTGTTAGAAATAAGAATTTTCTACATACGCTTGAAACTCATTTGGTTGCTTTTGCATCTGAATTCTTTGATAGAGATCCTGAAAAACAGGATAGTATCCAAGGAACTGGAATTCAAATTAAAAAGAAATCTTCTGAAAAATGAATATACAGGACATAATTAGGACACACGGTTCCATTATGTTGAAAATATGACTCATTCTCTTATCCTAAGAGTATTAATTGAAATATAGTCTGTTCCAGGGTTTACCTTTTAGCACAAAATTCATAATCCATTCTTAAAAGGCAGCAAGTGAACATTTGTGAAAAATCATGGTCCTGTCCCAACAAACAGACTTTGCATGTAACTATTAACCATACTGCATATTAGATTCTGGGAAAACTCAGGAGAAGTTTATTTTCCAATGAAAGCTGTATTTAACCTATCCTATCTCTAGGAAATTGACTTAAGGGTGAGGTAATACCTTAGGAAAACAACTTAGGAAGTCTATCCAAATTGTTCAAAGGGCTTTGCAGACATGAGCTAATTCAGTCTTGTAAATAAGTTTCTGTAATTGGATTCGTGTCCACTGTTCCTTTGAAACTGTCTCGTGGGAACCAGTTGGCTAAGGAAAAGGTGTTTGTGGAAACGCAAGTTGATCCCCAACCTCAGGGCACCTTTGGAATTCCCAGATAATGTTCTCAATTTCTAATGCTCGATCTTGTTATGGTATAACATCTTCCCACCATGGTCTTTGAGAGTTTCCAAATAAGGAAACAACTGGGAGGATATGAGTGGGGTGTGTGTGTGTGTGTGTGTGTGTGTGTGTGTGTGTGTTTGTGTGGCATGTGGAGGGAAACACCTGAGGGAAGGAAGCTGGTGATTGTTGGGTTCCTTTTGAAACATCCTGAGACCACACAGATTTGGGTGATTTCAGTCTTTATATTCTTTGAGCTTCAGAACTCCCGAGTGAGTAATGTTCAGAATTTAGTTGAGTAGAAGCAGTTGCTTTGGATGTTCTCTTGGAACAAATACAAGGCTATTCTCTTAGAATCCCATTTGAAGATGACCGACAGCAGCCACTGTGGTAGGTATGCCCACACTTATTGTCCCCTCGTAACATTTTTCATGTTGATTTCTGGAAATGTTGTCTGTCTCTGAAAAATGGCTCTGTTCTTGTCTGGAAACTACCCTCACTGGAAGATAATAATTTCCTCCCAAGCTATGGTGTACAGTCCTGTTCAATAGCTTGTCAATGAAGAATTGATAGAAGGCCCTGATCATTTCCCAAATGTGAGACAGTCTTAAGGACCATAGCAATGCTAAAGCTCACTGTGGAGTTAGCTGAGGGTCTGTGTCTCAATTAGGTTTTCCCTGTGCCCTATCCTGTTTCCTTTAGTTCCTCACAGATGCCTTCTCTATAAATAACACTCTTCCATAAACTTCCATCTCAACCTCTGCTTCCAGAGAACCCAACATAACATACCCACTTAAAGTACAAGGCACCATCTAGAGAGTCAGAATAAGAGTCATACAGTCTTACCTACCTTACTTCTTATACATTTGTATTGCCTAGAATTAAATCACCTCTGAGGGGAGTACTGGCTAGGCCTGCATACTTGACTGGTAGTTATAGCTGCCAAAAAGTGGTTCCAGGAATGGTATTTGTTCCCGAAAAGCCAGCAGATTTAGAAGAGGATACAAATGTAGTCACTCCTGAGGAAATTAGTGTCAAATGAGACTTGAAGAAGAAATAAGGTAAGAGGTAATATAGAGGTAATATAGATGGAGCACCTATATTACAAGTGATGGAGAACTGATGAGAACAAAAGTGAATAAAGCTCCTCCCTCATGAGTCTCCTAGTCCACCTGGAGAAACAGCTGAAGAAGGAATGAGATCAAGGAAGTCTACCATGCCACAGCAGTACACAGCCAGAACAAATGACCCTAACGAATGTAGGTTAGGACAGGAGAGAATACCAAATGTACGTGTATATGGACGCGAATAAGTAAATAGTGAACTAAGTACATGAGGCTTTAAGGAAATTAATCCAAAAAATTATAATCTGCAAAAGAAGGAATTTGCAGAAAAATAGTCTCTTTATAATGCTGAAAAGATTGGAAACAACCCAAGTGTTCAACAATAGGGGAATGATAATAATAGGAGACTATAGAGTAGTTAAAATGAAAATAATAAATATTGCATCAATGTCTGGAAATGTGATGTGAAATAATTAAATGAGAAAAGCAGAAATGTGGTATATATTCTCTCATATAACTATATAAAATATGTATCTTTATAAGAAATACTTTTTAAAATGTATGCTGCAAAGGGACAGGACTTTCATGACTCATATTTCCTTTCTCTTCTCTTGCCTTGGTCAATTATATCACCTTCCTGGTCTAATTCCTGTAGCCTCCTCTTTCCTCTATTACAAAAGCATTACCTTTGTACATGTCATCCTAAAATTGTTTGCTAACCATCTAGTTATACAAAGAAATCTCTGTTCTTTACAACAGTGATGGAAAAAAAAAACCATGGTGATATCATCCAAGGGGAAAACCATCTTAGAATATATATCTAAAAGTGAGGTGAACATTTGAAAATGTTGTAAAAGATGGACATATATCAAAATTATAATCCTTTTAGAAAGCATATTTGATAAGTCATTGTCTTCTTAAATATGCACCATCTTTGATACAGTAATTATTATTCTAAGCTATAGCTAGGAGTTGTGGTAGCAAATATTTAACAACCTGTAGATGAAAGTTTTTGTCCCACCCAGTTATGCAGCTGTTCAGTGAAAAAGAAACACACAGAGACTCATATTAATTATAAACTGTTTGGTGGTGTGTTCTGTATATGTGTTGCTTTTATTGTTTAATAAATAAAGAAGCTGCTTTCAGCCAATGGCGTAACAAAATATAGCCAGGTTGGAAAAGATATATAGAGAGAGTAGGCATAATCAGAGAGATACCACATAGCCACCCACGGGAAACAGATGTGCTGGAACCTTGCCAGTAAGCCACTGTCATGTGATGATATGCAGATTAATAGAAATGCGTTAATTTAAGTTATAAGAGTTAGCCAGAAATATGTTTAAGTTATTGACTAAACAGTATTACAGTTAATACAGATTTCTGTGTGCTTAAATTGGGAGTCTGGGCAGCTGGGAAATGAACAAATAGCCTCCAACAACAGTTTTGCCTAAGGAATCTTACAACTTCAATTAACCCATAATTATTGTCTATGTTTAGCCAGGTGGCTTTGTACCTTTTTTTTTTCAGTAAGGTATTCTCATATTGCTTCCTTTGCACCTGCCTGGTGACTGATTCTCTGCTTTTCCTTTTCTCAGCATTCTCCTACTCTGGTTGCTCTGCCTATTCTTCCTCCCTGACTACTGACCAATTAGTGTTTCATTAAACCAATATGAGTAACAAATCTTTGCAGTGTACAAGAGCATTCTTCCACAGCAACAACCACTCATCTGGGGAGAAACATCTTCAATTTGTAGACTGTAAATTCTCCATTCTTAATTCCAGGCTACCCAGGGTACCTCAAGAAACATGAAATCATGACAGTCACATAAAGCTTACATGTAAATGTTTGCAGGACATTTTTTTTTAACAGTAGAAAAGCAGAAACTATTCAGCTGTCCATCAGCATGTGGGCAGTAAATTATAATATAGGTATACAACAGAATACTTCTCAGCAGTGAAAAGGGATAACTTAGCACTATACCAAATACCCAGGGAGTCTCCAAATGATCATGTTGAATGAAAGGAGACATCCGGGACATTTAAAGCACTGGAATAGAAGAACAGTAGTTGTTTTGGTCTTAGAGGGGTAGAATGAAAAGGCTATTTTTAAAAATCTCTTGGAGAGTAATGACTTTGTTTATTCTTATCTCTTTTTTCCCTTTAATTGACACTGGGCATTTCTAATACTCATAACATATGTCTGTTTAAGAAAATATATTCAATTCATACAGATAAACACCACAGTAATACTTGTGTCTCAACTTCCTGAGTCTTGGGACTACAAGAATGCACTATCAAACTTAGGACATTGTCATTTGTTATTATTCATAGTAATAGTTTTGTGACTAGTCGTATGTTAAAATTCTTATCTTCTGTACTTTTAAAATAGGTACAGTTTTTGTGTCATTATAACCTTAATAATTAATTCTTCAAATTATTTTCCCTATTTTTTGAGATTAAAATTGCATCATTTCCTCTTCCTTTCCTCCCTTCAATTCCTTCTGTATATCCTTCTTACTCTCTTTAAAACACATAGCCTCCTTTTTCATTAATTATCGTTTCATACACAGACATATATGCACATATACATACAGATATTTCAGTTAATCAGTTTGCTATGTTCTTGACTTAAAACTTTTCTGCACCCACCCTTAATTCAAATACCTGACCCTCATATTATGTCAGTTTTCCCTTGGGCTGCCAGAACCGACATTGCACTACAAGCTAGTGAGAGTGCCTTAGCCAGTATCGCCACCCATCTCTGCTTAGCCTTACTCATTCCTCCCTGGGCAGCATTTGGTATCTGAAGGCATGATTTCGAGTCCAACTTTTAATACCGATCAATTACGTTCTTGTTATCCCTGATGGTAGGTGGTCTAATAATGAATGAGCTGAGGAATATTTTGTTAGCATTCTTTCACTCCTCTCTGACCATGTCTATGCACTAAAATACACTGCTCCAAGGTCAGCTTCTTCAGAAAATCATCTGAGACAGCACCAAACACACAGTGAGGCTTTTCATCTGGAAAACTGAAGTGAGACATGGATTTAAAGTCTTGAGCCTCAAAACAGTGCTCCACTCTAAAGCTAACACCAGGCCCAAAAGATTTTTCCCAAAAGTGGACCAATACAACAGAGCAAAAACATCAAAGACAGGTCATCATGTTGTCTCTTATCTTATTGAAATATAAAGTTTGAACAGATGCACAAGTTACAGGGAAAGAAGTACTAGTCAAAGAGTTCAAGATGTGTGTGTGTGTGTGTGTGTGTGTGTGTGTGTGTGTGTGTGTGTGTGTAGGTCGGATTTAGAGGGAAGAATAGGATCTCACCTATTGCTTCTTCCTGGTTCAGTATCTACAACAAACCAATGATCTCCTCGGGCACCCTATTTCAGTCAGATATCTTAGGCTTAGGAACACAGAATTTGAAAAGAAACTTTTCTCATAGAGAAGGTAGATTCTAATAGTGGGGAGTATATAATAGCAGTACACACAAAAAGACCAGATTTAGGAGTTTCGGGAGATACCTAAGTAGTTAAGAGCACCGGCTGCTCTTCCAGAGGACTTGGGTTCAATTTCTAGGTCCTAAAAACTATCTGTAACTCTGGTGTTAATTTCTGACTTCCATAGGCACTGTATGCATGCGCTGCACAGACATACATGTAGGTAAAATGCTCACGCACATAAAAAATAAACTGAAAAACAATGCCAGACTCAGAAATAATTTTCAAAATATTAAAATTATGTGAGATAAAAAATAAGAGTGTGTGGGTCTTCTTCTTGCGCACATGCCACCAGACCAGAGGACAAAGGGAGCAGAAGTGGTTCGTAGGCTTTTGTATGGCTTGCAAGTCTGGTGGAAGCAGCTTTGGAGGAGGAAGGTTCAATGAGATAGCTTAGCTTTATTCCAGAGCAGGATAGGAACAGTTGGGGCAGCACCTAATTTACATGCGCTGACACACACCTTGCCTAAAGCTCCCAGTGCAATGCCTAGTTACCATATGTGGCAGCAAGGTCCTAGCTTAAAGCTCCTAGCAGGATGTCTAATTATTGTTTGAGGCAGCAGAGGGAAAGCGTTTGCAGGGAACTGTGTCACAGGTCGTGCCTCAGATAAGCCAGGCATCCAGGCTCAGGGACAGTCTCTCCAAATAAGGTCAGGCAGATAGCAGGAAGCTCTGTTGGGGGAATGGAGTCCTCTGTCTTGAACCATACTCAGAGAGAGGTGTCCAGATATGCAAACTTTAACTATTTAAACTTTATCTATTGGCAGGGCCTCCCAATAGATACAGGTATTTTAGAATAGCTCGATGATATATTGGACGATTGCTTTACAAATGGCCTTCTTCACACAAAGAGTAATTCTTGTCCCCATTTTTGTGAGCCATGTCCAAAATATGTACAAATGAAGGATAGAGAAGGAAGGGTTCTTTAGTTCTAACTCGGGACCTTAAGAAGATTGGGGGTTTTAATTTGCTCATCTGAGAAGGCACTCTAGATCTTAATCTTAGCCAGAGAGCAAGATTGCTTCAAACAGGCATCAGGACTAAGATTACAGGAACTAAAGTTTACGGATTGAAGCCACTGAGTTATGAGGCTGCTTGTTGTGAAACATTACTCTAACAATATCTCTCATCTATGTGCTCAGAGAAGCCCTTCTACGGAGATGGTCATTGGGCTAAAAGGAAGTCAGTCTTAAGATGACCATTCTAGGCATGGAGAATATTTAACCTGGATTATGCAATGGTGGAAATCTGTTTGCTATGTTCAGTCTTACAGTGGCCATTCTAG
>NW_004949156.1:1505546-1511265 GCF_000317375.1 Microtus ochrogaster
CCATTCTAGGCATGGAGAATATTTAACCTGGATTATGCAATGGTGGAAATCTGTTTGCTATGTTCAGGAAACTGAGAGACAATGTATGAAACGGAACTCTGCTAGTGGCTGAGTGGGTGAGTGACATAAAGTAAGAGCGAAGGGGACACAGGCAAACACCAGTGTGTGCAGGTTTTCCAAATAGAATAATTAGTTTCATTTTCATTCTGACCACACTGGAAGGCCCCAATATGAGTGGCTTAAAAAATAAAGATTACTCTGTTTACTGTGTAGAGACTAGACTAAATAAGGGACACACATAACTTGTTTGTTAAACCGTTTGGCAGTCCCAGAATCCTCCTTAGCAGAGACCCTGAACTATTAAACAGAACAAGAGACTAAAAGTCTATAAGACAACAACAAGTCTGGGTGGTGATAGACACTGAGATAAAACACATACACAAAATATCTTCAAGTAACATTTTCCTTATATATAACGAACCATCCCAAAATTAGTGATGTACCACAACTATTTATTTTCTCAAATGTTTTCAATGTGGGACGTGATGGAGAGGGACAGTGGGTATCTGTTCCATGTGGAACCACCTAGATAGGGCACAGGCATGGAAGATCCAATTCTCATTCACAGTATGGCTCGTAAACTGAGGCAGGCTATTGGTACCCTTGTCTTCCATGAAGACTTCCACATGGCTGCTTTCACTTTCTTGGCTTTGTGGACAAGTGTTGCCAAGAGGACAAGTCCCAGTGTAAAAGTTATTAAAACCCACTAATTTTCATAAGAGATTTTTTTCTGTCAAGGGAAAGACTATCTGTGTAACCATAATAGGTTTATTAAACAAAATCAGTTGCAGATTTCAGGATTTATCTCAGTGGTAGAGTCTGTGACTAGAAAACACAAGGTCCTGGGTTTGGTTCACGGCATTGAAAGGCAAAACATCCAATTTTAAATGCAGACTTCTTTTTCTTTCGTAGCACTGATAGCAACTACATTTAAAACCACATTCTTTTCTAGGCTGGAGAGATGACTCAGAGGTTCAGAACATTGTTGTTCTCTTAGAGGACGCAGGATTGGTTCCCAGCACCAACATGGCAGTTCCCAAGCATCCAGAACTGCAGTTCCAGTGGACCCGATCCCTCCTCAGACCTCCCCAGGCACACAACAGGCATGTAGTGTGTATATACACACTCATACAAAACACTCATATAGTAAATACATGTAAAATATTCTTTCATAATGTGTGTAAAACCACAAATAACATGATATAAATAGAGAACATTTCATAAGTTACAAAAATTGAGAAATATGACAAATGAAAAAACAGAAACAGAAAGCATAATGCTTCATAACATTCTGAGAATGATATCAGAAAATGGTGAGATTATTTCCCTTCAATGTCATGAAAAGTTTCAAATTCAGTTAAGTGCCTAGTAGTTGCCGATCCCTTGCTACTTCAAGTTCTCGATGGGATTTCTTCTTCCCCTCATTCTTTCTACACAGTGACCACTGCTTTGGCCATACCTAATGCAGCTGCTTTCGCCAGCCAAAACTATGGGAGTCACTGCACATGAATGACAGATAATACAATCTGCTTTTACCACCTGAAAGATCCATAGTTTGGCCTTAATCTGCCAAGGAATGGTGTATTTGATTGGATCATGAGCAAAGAATGCTTGTGTGCCATCATGGTTTCCACTAGTATGAACTAGTAACAGCTAAGGAGCACCTGGCCAATGCATATGGAGGAGATCTGGACCGGACTGCAGCTCTTGTATTTGTTCCTTAGAGCAAGTGAAGCTGAGGGGTGAGACCAGTTCTCTCAAGGCCAGGTCTCCCACTGCAGAAGCCAGCTAGGGACAGGGACAGATCTCCCAGGGCCAGTGAAGGGCAGGCCAGCTCAACATAGCCCTTGGCTTTCAACATGCATGGTACACGTGACCCCAGTGCTAATATGGGCCACGGACATCAACACAGAACCCATTTGCAGTAAGACCACAGACCCAGACATGGTCCTCAGCAGCAACTCAGCCCAGATGACACGGTGACCCTGTTTGGCAGCACAGGCCACTTGGATCAGCATTGCACAACGGCAGCATGGCTCTCAGACACCAACATGGTACCAGGTAGTTGCCTGGATCCCAGGAATCCCCATGGCCTCTGGTGGTAACAGTAGCCATGAGCATCTACACAGACCCTGGCTGTGGTAGGACCATGGGCCTACATATAGCACTTGACAACAGCCTGGGCCCATTTATCACCATGGCCCAAGGTAGCCCTGGTGGTGGAATGGCCCTCAAATACCAACATGAACATAGGTGGCAGCCCAGCCCCTGAGCAACCATTTGTTTACTGGTGGCAACACGGGCCAGGGACATCAACATAGACCCTGGCTGTGATAGGGTCATGGACCCAGAGGTCCTTGGGCAACAGCCCTGGAACAAGATGTCACCATGGCCCTGGGTGGCAGTGCAGGTCACTCAGGTCTGTATGGTGCAGTGGTGCATGTTGGATACCAACGTGGCTGCACGTAGCAGCCCAGACCCCGTGCATCTTCACAGCCTTAGGTGGTAACAAAAGCCACAGACCCTGGCTGTGGTGGGACCACAAACCCAGACATGGCTCCTGGCAGCAGTCTGGGTCCAGACACACCATGGCTTCAAGTAGCAGGCCAGGCCACTCAAATCAGCATGGCCTCAGCGGGAGTATGGTCCTTGGACACCAACATGGCTCCAAGTGGCAGCCCAGATCCCTGGTATCCCACAGTGATCGATGGTAACGGGAGATATGAACAGCAACACAGACCCTGGCTGTAGTAGGGTCATGGACCCAGACACAGATCTTGGCAGCAGCCCAGACCGAGGAATCACCATGGCCCCAGGTGGCAGCAGAGGCCACTCAGATCAGCATGGCCTTGGAGGTGGCACGGCTCTTGGACACCAACACAATCACTGGTCACAGTCTAGAACCCAGGCAACTATGTGACCTTTGGTAGCAATACAGGCCATGGACATCAACACAGACCCTGGCCAGGGACACAGACATGATCCTCAGCATCAACCAGGACCTGGATGTCACCATGGTCCTGGATGGCAGCACGGGCTGCTCAGAGCTGACCCAGATAGTGTGGGTGAAGGAGAGCTGGCTCTGGCCCTCCCTTGAGGGAGGCAGCCCCAGTGGAGGCCCAGAATAACCAACTCAGCTACCAACTAGGACCCCATCCAGTGCTTTGAGTTGGCACATGCCAACATCTGCCCCATCTGCTTTAGCATGTTAAGGGACTGGCCCTGTGGAACCAGAACTGCAGAATCTCCCTGACTTGGGGCAACAGCAGGATACCCTAGAGTACTTTCAGAGAGGGTTAAGTATTGATGGTGTACCAGAAGCCAGAGGCCTTGAACCAGACCAACGTCTAATTACAACGAACCATTGCAAGCAAAGCTTTTTGGACAATATGGTCCACTTCATGACTTACCGCAGCTCCCAATGCGGCTAAGAATGAAGTGGATAGGTGGAGAGATGGAAAAGACCGAGGAGAGAAGTGGTTTTTTAATTAATATTGTTATTTTTTATTTTCTTTTGGGGGGATGCTGTAAGGGTAAAGGGCAAATAAAGAAGGACTGAAGAATAATTAAGGATTAGGATGCATGATGTGAAATTCCCAAAGAATCAATAAGAAATATGTTTAAAAAGACACAATTGTGCTGTTAAAAATTGAAGCGTAAGTTGCATACCATAAAATCACAGAGTTAAGCATGTAGTTTGATGATTCCTCATATTGCAACCAACATTTCAAGCAAATCATAAAAATACTCATTTTTCCCTTTATTGAATAGATTTTTTTTCTCACCTATTACATCCTAATTACAGTTTCCCTCCCCTCTACTACTCCCAGCTTCCCGCTCCCCCTCCCTTTCCCCATCCAGATCCACCCCTTTCTTTCTCTCATGAAAAACAAATGGACTTCTAAGGGGTAATAATAAAATAAGATAAAACAAAAACTAACACTCAGAATAGGACAAAAAGCAAAACAGAAGGGAAAGAGTGCCAGAAAAGGCACGAGAAACAGATACAGATGGAGAAACCCACCTATTTGCATTATTTTCTTTAATTTATTTATTCATTAAGGATTTCTGCCTCCTCCCCGCCACCACCTCCCAATTCCCTCCCCCTCCCCCGATCAAGTCCCTCTCTCTCATCAGCTTGAAGAGCAATCAGGGTTCCCTGATCTGTGGGAAGTCCAAGGACCGCCCACCTCCATCCAGGTTTAGTTAGTTGAGCATCCAAACTGCCTAGGCTCCCCCAAAGCCAGTAAGTACAGTAGGATCAAAAACCTATTGCCATTGTTCTTGAGTTCTCAGTAGTCCTCATTGTCCGCTATGTAAGTCCGGTTTTATCCCATGCTTTTTCAAACCCAGGCTAGCTGGTCTTGGTAAGAATCCCATCAAAACACTAAACTGGAAGCCATGAGATACACACAAAGGATCTGCAGAGTTAAAAGAGAGAATATATATATATATATATATATATATATATATATAATCAAAATGAAAAATATTTTTTTTAAAAAAAGGAAAAATCCTAACATGACATCATGAGACAAAGAACCTCCAAAGATGTTGTTGACTTTGTCTCCTGCTGTCTATCTACTGCTGGGCATGCAGCCTACCTGTAACAGTGGTTTCCCCAGCAAGACTCCCCTCGAGGAAACACATTTTTATTTGCAAGTGGCTGTCAACTGGAGATAGCTTCTGGGTTAGTCATATGGGCATATGTATGTTCGCATCTCTTCTCAGCTTTAAGACACCTATCTGGCCTAGACTCATGCAGGCTCTATGCGTTCTCCTTCAGCCTCCGAGAGTTTGCATGTGTGTTGACAGTGTTGATTTGGAAGGCCTTGTTTGCTTGCTGTCCTCCATCCCTCTGGCTTTTACACTCTTTCTTCCTCCCCTTTCCCAGTGTTCCCTGAGCCCTGAGGGGAGGGATTTGATGGACACATCACATTTAGAACTAAGTGTTTCCAAGTTTCTCACTCGCTGAGTCATGTCTATCTGTGAGTCTCTGTGTTTTTTTCCCATCTGCTGCATGAGGAAGCTTCTCTGATGATGGCTGAGCAAGGCACTGATCTATGAGTACAGCAGAATGCCATCAGGAGTCATTCTATTGCTGTTTCTTGATTCTTTTTCTTCAGAACAATAGCATTTGGTTTTATCCTAGGTCCTGGGCTTTCTAGTCTCATGTCAAACTAGTCACTGAAGCAGTATCCAGTATGGGTTTCATCTTATGGAGTGGGCCATAAGTCAAATTAGGTATTAATTGGTTATTCCCATAGGCTTTGTGCCACCATTGCACTAGTATGTCTTGCAGGTGGGGCACCATTATAGATCAGTTTGTGGCTGGGCTGGTGTTTGTGTTTATCCTTGGAGAGCTTGCAGAGTACCTTCCTGTACCAAAGACCCTATCATGTAGGGATGAATGATGTGGGAGTGATTTCTTATTAATAAAGAAACTGCCTAGACCCATTTGATAGGCCAACCCTTAGGTAGGCAGAGAAAACAGAACAGAATGCTGGGAGAAAGAAGCTGAATCAGTGAGTCACCATGATTCTCCCACTTTAGACAGACGCAAGTTAAGATCTTCCCTGGTGGGTACCCTCATCCATTGCTGGTGGGAATGCAATCTTGTGCAACCACTTTGGAAATCAGTGTTTCGGTTTCTCAGGAA